>NC_053425.1:54126521-54316556 GCF_007990345.1 Gossypium hirsutum | reverse complement strand
ACTTACCTCGGATGTGTCGAACGATTCCGATAGCTATTCGACCACTTTTTTCTTCCCTTTATCGGATTTAGTTCCCCTTTGCTCTTGAGCTTAATTAAACAAATAAATTGATTTAATCATTTGAGCATCGAAAAGAGGAACACAAGGCACTTAGCCCATATTTATACATTAGACATTAAAGTCACATATGTACGGAATCATGAATCAAACTCAACATTTTAGTTAATTTTCCCCCTTGGCCGAATTTTCTAAGCCAAGACAAAAGCATCAATATGCTTGCCTCTAACCGAATACATGCAACACCAATCTTCTTCCTATGGCCGAATATGCATGTCTATGTTGGGGCCGATTATATACTTAATACCACACATAAATGACATACATTTTACTAACTAATGCATTCCATATTATACTCAATACGCATCCATCATTTAATTCATAACCGAAGCACCATCATGTGCAATCATATATATATATGTGTGCAAGAGCCGAATCCCAAATTTTGATTATAACCAAATTTAATCGTATATCCAAAACATAAATCTTACCTACCATGCAATAAGCATAAATCACACTCATGGATATACCATGGCCGATACTTCCAACAACACCAAATAAAAATATACTTCATGGATCTAAGGTAGAACCAAGAGAGAAACTCATAATCATCAAGATGTAAGTAACTACCATTTTTCATCTAGATTTAGCATGAAACACAACCATCACCCTTATTAATCTCCATAGCCGAAAACCTTACTTATTCCAAAAATTCAAATCTCAACTTGGTCACGAAAATAACTTGGTATCTCACCGACACAACATCAACACCAAGCAAGAATGATGCATCCATGGCCGAGTGTCATTTCCATCACATAGCAAGATTTAGACCATGGGCTAGGTAGAACTCAAGCTAACAACTAAAACATGCATGCATCTCATGGAACATCGTCAAACATACCTTAGCCTAGTTACATGCATGGCCGAACCTCTTCAACCTTTCTTCTTCCTTCCTCCTTAAAATTTTTGGCCAGAGATGAACCAAAGGATGAGCACTTTTTTTTTGTTTTTCTTTCTAGTTTCGGCAAAATGGGGGGGGGGAAGACAACCACACACTTTTTTTTGTTTCCATCATATTCCCTTTCATTATTTTATGCCCATTCTCCTTATTTTATTTTTTTCCACCCATGATGCACCAACACAACATGTCTATGACATGTCTTGCCCATCACACTTGGTCTACCATGCTTGTCATGGCCGGCCACTACTAATTGGGGGGAATTTGACATGCAAGTCCCCCCTTTTTATTTCATGCACTAATGGGTCCTTATGCTTCGACCTATCACATTTCAAAAATGTCGCACATAAGTCCTATTGACTAAATTCACATGCAATCGACTAAATCAAAGCTTGAAATTTTCACACATTCATAATTACATATTCTAGACAATAAATATCACATTCAAACATTTCGGTGACTCGGTTTAGCGGTCCCGAAACCACTTCCCGACTAGGGACAATTTTGGGCTGTCACAATAGTGGTCGGCCATGCTATGAGGGGAAACATGTCACAAACATGTTATGTTAGTGAGGTATGTTAAGAAAAATAAAATAAGGAGTATGGGTAATAAAGAAATGGAAACAAAAAAAAAGTGTGTGGTTGTTTCCCCCCATTGCCGTGAGTTAAAGAAAAGAAAAGAAAAATTTTGTTCATCCTTTTTCATCTTCTTTTGGCCGAAAATTCTAAGGAAGGAGGAAGGAGTTCTTGCTTCATGTTTGGTTTGGAAGAGGATTAGGAGGAGGTTTGGCCATACTTGTATCTAGATCAAGGTATGTTTGAGGTTGTGCCATGAGATTCATGCATGTTTTTAGTTGCTAGCTTGAGTTCTAATTAGCCCATGGTTCAAATCTTTGCTATGTCATGGGGATGATATTCGACCTAGGTGGATTTTGTGTTAATGCCATTGCATGCTAAATATGAAGCTTGTTAATGATGCATGTGATGGTGGATTGATGATTCTTGAATCTTCTTTTTAGCATTTTTGAGTGAGCACATATGTGCATTGGTTGCTAGATGGAGAAGAATCGGCTAGCAAGTTGTGTGCTAAGGCCAAATATAATTTTTGTATATTAATGAGTAATGCATGTGTTAAATTGATGGAAAGGGAGAGGATGCTTTACTAGTGTATATATGTGTGTATTAGCCAAGTTTTGAACTTGAAACAAAATGGTGTTTAGTCAATACAAGTAACCATACTTGTAGAATGTATTAAGTGTTGCAATCGGCCCCAACATAGACATGTATGTTCGGCCACATGAATAAGTACATAAGCTATGTGTATGTTCGGCCATAGGTAGCCTATTGATGGCTTTAGCTTGACTTAGAAAATTCGGCTAAGGGGAAATATTAGCTAGTATGTTGAATTCGATTCATGATTTCGTACACATGTGACTCTAATGTCTAATGTATATATGGGCTAAGTACCTTGAGCTTCTCTTTTGATGTTTGAATGAATTGTATTAAATTGCTTGATGTGATTAAAAATGCGTATGACCATTGTGTATTTGAGCTAAAAGGGTGGCCATATGACCTATCAAACTCCTTGTCATATTCGGCCATAAGCTAGCAAAATGAGACTTTAATGAGTTAAATTTGTTTGAATTAGCTCAAGAGCTTAGAGGACCCCAGTTGGATAAGGGAAAGGAAAAAGTGGTCGAGTAGCCATCGGAAATCGTTCGACAACATCCGAGGTAAGTTCTTGAGTAAAAGAGCTTAAATTATGATTTCATTAGATCATGTTTTAAGCAGATCAAAATCATGCTCTTTGTGTGTGGCTATTGAGCCGAAATTGCAAGAATGATAAGTGTCTTGTGTTTGAGTTTTGCTAACGAAAACGAAATACGAATGTGCCATGATTTATTGTTAAATGTGCATGGTTATTTGAATGATGTCCGGGCTAAGTCCCGAAGGCTTTGTGCTAAGTGACCATATCCGGACTAAGATCCGAAGGCATTTGTGCGAGATACTAATTCCGGGCTAAGCCCGAAGGCATTTGTGCGAGTTACTAAATCCGGGTTAAGTCCCGAAGGCATTTGTGCGAGTTACTATAACCGGGCTATGTCCCGAAGGCATTTCAACGAGTAGCTATATCCGGTTAAATTCCGAAGGTACGTGATTTGGGAATGAATGATCTTACTGTAAAAATTTCAGTTAATACGCTTGAAACATCCCAACATTAAGGTATGTTTCGTATGTGCTTTGAATTAGTTGAGCCCTTACAAATAAGTATTCGCTCAGTTGATAAATGAGCTACCGGCCTTTGGCTAAGTTGATCTTTGTGTATGAATAAAAGGGTTGGTAATGTGAAGTAAGTATGATATTGAAAAATTGTGCATATGAAATTATCCGTTTAGCTACATGAATGCTATACTTTTGTTGTGCTGGAATCCCTTGCTCAAAACTTACTAAGCATAAATTGCTTACTCCGTCTCCTTGATTCTCTGTTTTATAGATTTTGGTTCTCCAGCTATCGGACTCGGGATTTTGAAGTCGAAGTCGCCCACACTATCAAAGCCCCCCTTTTGGTACAATTTTGGTTGAACTTCGAAATGGCATGTATAGGACTACCCTTTTTGTTGGGGGTCATGGACCCTTTGGACTTGTATAATTTTGGATAGCCATGCGAAAATGGCTTATATATGTTTGAGTATAATGTTATAATCATTTGGTATGGATATGGTTATTGAGAGGTGTGGATATGCTTAACAAGGATTGGCCATGGGAATGGTTAATCACTATCATAATTTGTGCTATTTATGCTAAAAGGGCTAGTTGAATCATGGAAATTATGAAATAGGTAAAGTCTACCTTAAAGGCAGATGCTGACAGCAGCAGTGATGTAGATTTGGAAAATCACTAAAAATAGCAGGAAGGGAATTAAATAGTGAATAAATTATGTAAATGAACGTTGATGAATCTATTTTCATAGGAAAGTAACGAAACGATCATATGGACAGTATGTTAAGAGATATTCAGGTTCTCGTAAGACAGGGCCAGAACGGTTTCTGGATTCCCTGTTTCAACTTTGGAAATTCATTATATATTAACCAGAGATAATTAGTAGTCATTCCATATATGTATAGATTCCTCTTTGAGTCTAGTTTCTATAGAAACAAACGACATCAGTATTGAAGCCCTGTACAGGGAGATATCCAAGTCGTAATGCGCAAAGGTCAGTGTAGTGGATCCCTGTAACATGGGAGACTTTGACTAATAACCTGTACTAATTGGCCCAACCAAAAATTCTAGAAAAAAATATGTAGATGGGCATATGAGTCTAGTTTCAGGGAAAATTTACAGAACTGGATTCCAAGTTTTTGAACTCAAGATATGATTTTTAAAGCGACTAGTACGCAGATTGGCAGTGTCTGGGAAATTTTTTTATAAGTGGTTTAAAGTCTGTTAACACCTCGTGTTCGACTCCGGTGACGGTCTCGGGTTCGGGGTGTTACATTTGATTGGTATCAGAGCCAGGTTTAGTCGATTCTAGGACTACCGTAATGCGTTGGGTCTAGCTATACATGCCATTTTATGTGATTATTTGATAGTGTGGTGATTTCTGACAATTGTAAATGTGTTTATTTATAGTAATGGATCTCGATCCCGACCGAGCGGTAGCTGATGATCTTGAGAGTGTAGCGCCTGCTCCCGCACAAGGGACAGCGTCGGCAGACTCTCAACCTAATGCTAGTAACCCGAATGATGAAGCTAGACAAGCTTTCTATAGCGTGATGAATGATTGGTTCAACCAATACATTCGAACTAATACGGCTGTTCCACAACCTCCAGTCCCGACTAATACCACCCCCGCACCTACAATACCTCCGGAAACTGACCAAATAAGGTCAAATAAGCCCCCAGTTGACAGAATCCGAAAACATGGGGCTACTGAATTTAAAGCTACGGATAGCGACGATGCCGAGCAAGCTGAATTTTGGTTGGACAACACTATCCGGGTACTCGATGAGCTATCTTGTACACCCGATGAATGCCTAAAGTGTACTATCTCCTTGCTACGCGATTTTGCCTACTATTGGTGGAGTACTCTGACTTCTGTTGTGCCCCGAGAGCAAGTAACTTGGGAGTTTTTCCAAACTGAGTTTCGGAAAAAGTATATCAGTCAGAGATTTGTTGATCAAAAACGGAAGGAATTTCTTGAGCTTAAGCAAGGTTCTATGTCAGTTACTGATTACGAGTGAAAATTTGTTAGACTTAGTAGGTACGCTCGGGAATGTGTTTCGTCCGAGGCTATCATGTGTAAACGCTTCGAGGATGGGCTGAATGAAGATATAAAAATGTTCATGGGCATTCTTGAAATACGAGAGTTCGTAGTACTTGTCGAGCGAGCTTGTAAAGCCGAAGAGCTTAGAAAAGAAAAACAAAAAGTTGATGTGGGAACTGGAGAGTTTCGTAAAAGATCCTCGGGAAAGTCTCTTCAACAGGCATCGAAGAAATTTCGAGATGATGTGGGCCGGTCTAGAGGCACTTCAGGCCTTTTTAGACGAGATCGTGATCGACCCCCTGTGGGTACACGAGGCACTTCGGTCGCCAGTGTTGGGAATGAACGTCGAGACAGAACGAAATGTCGATATTGCGGTAAATGGCATTCGGCGAGTTGTAGATTCCCTGACCGCTCCTGTTACAAGTGCGGATCAGTTGACCACTTCATTAAAGATTGCCCGAGGTTGTCTGAACAGAATGTAAATCAGAGTGGGAAACCGGGTGCTACCACTGCTCGAGGTAGACCATCTGGAAATACGGGCAATGCTAGTGGTGGTCAGAGAGGATCTAGAGATGCTACGACCAGATCCAAGGCTCGTGCGCCTGCTAGAGCTTATGCTATACGTGCCCGCGAGGATGCTTCTTCGCCTGATGTTATTACCGGTACTTTTACTCTCTTTGATACTAATGTAATTGCTTTGATTGACCCCGGTTCTACTCATTCTTACATATGTGAAACCTTAGCATCCAGTAAGACTTTACCTATTGAGTCTACTGAGTTCGTAATTCGGGTGTCAAATCCCTTGGGTCGTTACGTGCTTGTCGACAAAGTGTGTAAGAAATGTCCCCTAGTAATTCGAGGTTCCTGTTTTCCGGCGGACTTGATGCTTTTGCCGTTTGATGAATTTGATGTTATTCTTGGTTTGGATTGGTTGACCGCGCATGATGCGGTTGTGAATTGCAAAAGCAAGACTTTTGATTTGAGGTGCGCAAATAACGAGATGATTCGAGTTGAGTCTACGGACTTAAAGGGGTTTTCAGCTGTAATATCCTCAATGTTGGCCCAGAAATATGTAAGAAAAGGGTGCGAAGCATACCTTGCGTATGTACTTGATGACAAAGAATTAGAAAAGAAACCCGAATCTGTGCCGGTGGTTTGTGAATACCCGAATGTTTTTCCTGAAGAATTACCGGGTTTACCACTTGTTCGGGAGATAGAGTTTGGTATTGAGCTTGTACCTGGGACTACACCGATTTCGATAGCTCCGTATCGTATGGCACCAACCGAGTTAAAAGAGTTGAAAGCTCAGTTGCAAGAATTGACGGATAGAGGTTTTGCTTGACCAAGTTTCTCACCTTGGGGTGCACCAGTATTGTTCGTGAAAAAGAAGGACGGAACCATGAGGTTGTGCATTGACTATCGTCAACTGAATAAAGTGACGATAAAGAATAAATATCCGTTACCACGTATTGATGATTTGTTTGATCAACTAAAAGGAGCCTCAGTGTTCTCAAAAATAGATTTGAGATCGGGCTGTTATCAGTTGCGAATTCGAGATTCGGACATACCCAAAACTGCCTTCAGAACGAGATATGGTCACTACGAATTCTTAGTGATGCCGTTTGGGCTCACTAATGCCCCTGCGGTATTTATGGATTTGATGAATCGAATCTTCAGACCATATTTGGATCGGTTCGTAGTTGTGTTCATTGATGACATATTGGTCTATTCAAGAGATGAGACCGAACATGCTGAGCACCTGAGACTAGTGTTGCAAATTTTGCGGGATAAGCAGTTATATGCTAAGTTCAGTAAGTGTGAGTTCTGGTTAAGAGAGGTTAGCTTCTTGGGTCATGTGGTATCCGCATTGGGTATTCGAGTTGACCCGAACAAAATTTCAGCCATACTTAACTGGAAACCTCAGAGAAATATTACTGAGGTTCGGAGCTTTTTGGGACTCGCCGATTATTACCGACGATTTGTCAAAGGTTTCTCGATGATAGCCACACCAATGACGAAGCTACTTCAAAAGGATGTTAAGTTCGAATGGACGGAGAAATGTCAGAAAAGTTTCGATCAACTGAAAACTTATTTGACTGAAGCTCCAATTTTAGTGCAACCCGAATCAGGCAAAGAGTTTGTCATTTATAGTGACGCATCCCTACTTGGGTTGGGTTGCGTATTGATGCAAGAAGGTCGAGTGGTGGCCTATGCGTCGAGACAATTAAAGCCACATGAGAAAAATTATCCGACCCATAATCTTGAACTAGCTGCCATCGTATTTGCTTTAAAAATATGGCGACATTACTTATTTGGTGAAAAGTGCCATGTATTTTCGGATCACAAAAGTCTCAAATATTTGATGACTCAAAGAGACTTAAATCTGCGACAAAGACGTTGGCTTGAGTTGTTGAAAGATTACGAGCTTGTCATTGATTACCACCCGGGAATGGCTAATGTGGTTGCGGACGCCTTAAGCCGGAAATCATTGTTTGCTTTACGAGCGATGAATGTGCACTTGTCTGTTCTACCCGACAATGTGTTAGTAGCTGAATTAAAAGCCAAACCATATTTGATGACTCAAAGAGACTTAAATCTGCGACAAAGACGTTGGCTTGAGTTGTTGAAAGATTACGAGCTTGTCATTGATTACCACCCGGGAAAGGCTAATGTGGTTGCGGACGCCTTAAGCCGGAAATCATTGTTTGCTTTACGAGCGATGAATGTGCACTTGTCTGTTCTACCCGACAATGTGTTAGTAGCTGAATTAAAAGCCAAACCATTATTGATTCATCAAATTCGTGAAGCCCAGAAAGTTGATGATGAATTGGTTGCAAAACGGGCTGAGTGTGTTCCGAACAAGGAATCGGAGTTTCAAATTGATGATGATGATTGTTTGAGGTTCAGAAGTCGTTTGTGTGTTCCAAGGAATTAGGAACTCATTTCGATGATTCTGAACGAAGCCCATTGTAGCCGAATGTCAATTCACCCGGGGAGTACGAAAATGTACAACGATTTGAAACGTCGGTTTTGGTGGCATGGTATGAAACGAGACATCTCCGACTTTGTTTCGAGATGTTTAATATGTCAACAAGTGAAAGCAGAACATCAAGTGCCTTTAGGATTACTTCAGCCGATCATGATACCCGAGTGGAAATGGGATCGAGTCACAATGGACTTTGTGTCGGGACTGCCATTGTCAGCAAGTAAGAAAGATGCGATTTGGGTTGTTGTCGATAGACTGACTAAGTCGGCTCACTTTATCCCCGTGCGTACAGATTTTTCATTGGATAAACTAGCTGAATTGTACGTTTCTCAGATTGTGAGATTACACGGGGTACCTATTTCTATCGTGTCGGATAGAGATCCGAGATTCACCTCACGATTTTGGAGGAAATTGCAAGAAGCTTTCGGTACCAAGATGCATTTTAGCACTGCTTTTCACCCCCAAACCGATGGTCAATCTGAGCGGATAATTCAGATACTTGAGGATATGTTGAGATGTTGCATCCTCGAGTTCAGTAGTTCATGGGAACGGTATTTACCTTTGATTGAATTCGCTTACAACAATAGTTTTCAATCAAGTATTAAGATGGCACCTTACGAGGCTTTGTATGGTCGTAAATGCCGTACACCATTGTTTTGGACCGAGCTCAGTGAAAGTAAAATTTTCGGAGTTGATTTGATTAAAGATGCCGAACAGAAAGTAAAGGTAATCCGTGAAAGTCTGAAGGCAGCCACAGATCGTCAAAAATCGTATGCGGATTTGAAACGAAAAGACATTGAATATCAGGTGGGAGATAAAGTGTTTCTTAAAGTTTCACCTTGGAAAAAGGTACTCAGATTTGGCCGTAAGGGCAAGTTGAGCCCGAGATTCATTGGGCCGTACGAAATCTCCGAACGAGTTGGTCCGGTTGCGTATAGATTGATTTTGCCCCCTGAACTTGAAAAGATTCACGATGTCTTTCATGTTTCGATGCTTCGACGTTATAGATCCGATCCGTCACATGTGATTAATCCCTCAGAAGTTGAAATTCAATCTGACTTGAGTTATGAAGAAGAACCGATTCGTATCCTAGCTCGTGAAGTGAAAGAGTTGCGAAACAAAAGGGTTCCGTTAGTTAAGGTGTTATGGCTCAAACACGGGATCGAGGAAGCTACTTAGGAAACCGAGAGCTCGATGAAAGAACGATACCCAAACCTATTTACCGGTAAGATTTTCGGGGACGAAAATTTCTTAAGTGGGGGAGAGTTGTGACAGCCGAAAATTGACCCTAGTCGGGAAGTGGTTTCGGGACCACTAAACCGAGTCATAAAAATAATTAACCATTATAATTGATGCTCATTATATGTACATGTGCATGTGTGAAAATTTCGTGTTTGAATTTTGTTAATTGTAAGTGAATTTTATCAAATAGGACTTATGTGAGAAAATTTTGAAATGTGCTAGGCAAATGCAAAGTGGCCTATTAATGCATATTGTGAAAATGATGGGTTTGCATGTCAATTTACCCAAATTAAGGCATAGTGGCCGGCCATGCTATGAGTGGAAACATGTCACAAACATGTTATGTTAGTGAGGTATGTTAGGAAAAATAAAATAAGGAGTATGGGTAATAAAGAAATGGAAACAAAAAAAAAGTGTGTGGTTGTTTCCCCCCCCCCATTGCCGTGAGTTAAAGAAAAGAAAAGAAAAATTTTGTTCATCCTTTTTCATCTTCTTTTGGCCGAAAATTCTAAGGAAGGAGGAAGCAGTTCTTGCTTCATGTTTGGTTTGGAAGAGGATTAGGAGGAGGTTTGGCCATACTTGTATCTAGATCAAGGTATGTTTGAGGTTGTGCCATGAGATTCATGCATGTTTTTAGTTGCTAGCTTGAGTTCTAATTAGCCCATGGTTCAAATCTTTGCTATGTCATGGGGATGATATTCGGCCTAGGTGGATTTTGTGTTAATGCCATTGCATGCTAAATATGAAGCTTGTTAATGATGCATGTGATAGTGGATTGATGATTCTTGAATCTTCTTTTTAGCATTTTTGAGTGAGCACATATGTGCATTGGTTGCTAGATGGAGAAGAATCGGCTAGCAAGTTGTGTGCTAAGGCCGAATATAATTTTTGTATATTAATGAGTAATGCATGTGTTAAATTGATGGAAAGGGAGAGGATGCTTTACTAGTGTATATATGTGTGTATTAGCCAGTTTTGAACTTGAAACAAAATGGTGTTTAGTCAATACAAGTAACCATACTTGTAGAATGTATTAAGTGTTGGAATCGGCCCCAACATAGACATGTATGTTTGGCCACATGAATAAGTACATAAGCTATGTGTATGTTCGGCCATAGGTAGCCTATTGATGGCTTTAGCTTGACTTAGAAAATTCGGCTAAGGGGAAATATTAGCTAGTATGTTGAATTCGATTCGTGATTTCGTACACATGTGACTCTAATGTCTAATGTATATATGGGCTAAGTACCTTGAGCTTCTCTTTTGATGTTCGAATGAATTGTATTAAATTGCTTGATGTGATTAAAAATGCGTATGACCATTGTGTATTTGAGCTAAAAGGGTGGCCATATGACCTATCAAACTCCTTGTCATATTCGGCCATAAGCTAGCAAAATGAGACTTTAATGAGTTAAATTTGTTTGAATTAGCTCAAGAGCTTAGAGGACCCCAGTTGGATAAGGGAAAGGAAAAAGTGGTCGAGTAGCCATCGGAAATCGTTCGACAACATCCGAGGTAAGTTCTTGAGTAAAATAGCTTAAATTATGATTTCATTAGATCATGTTTTAAGCAAATCAAAATCATGCTCTTTGTGTGTGGCTATTGAGCCGAAATTGCAAGAATGATAAGTGTCTTGTGTTTGAGTTTTGCTAACGAAAACGAAATACGAATGTGCCATGATTTATTGTTAAATGTGCATGGTTATTTGAATGATGTACGGGCTAAGTCCCGAAGGCTTTGTGCTAAGTGACCATATCCGGACTAAGATCCGAAGGCATTTGTGCGAGATACTAATTCCGGGCTAAGCCCGAAGGCATTTGTGCGAGTTACTAAATCCGGGTTAAGTCCCGAAGGCATTTGTGCGAGTTACTATAACCGGGCTATGTCCCGAAGGCATTTCAACGAGTAGCTATATCCGGTTAAATTCCGAAGGTACGTGATTTGGGAATGAATGATCTTGCTGTAAAAATTTCAGTTAATACGCTTGAAACATCCCAACATTAAGGTATGTTTCATATGTGCTTTGAATTAGTTGAGCCCTTACAAATAAGTATTCGCTCAGTTGATAAATGAGCTACTGGCCTTTGGCTAAGTTGATCTTTGTGTATGAATAAAAGGGTTGGTAATGTGAAGTAAGTATGATATTGAAAAATTGTGCATATGAAATTATCCGTTTAGCTACATGAATGCTATACTTTTGTTGTGCTGGAATCCCTTGCTCAAAACTTACTAAGCATAAATTGCTTACTCCGTCTCCTTGATTCTCTGTTTTATAGATTTTGGTTCTCCAGCTATCGGACTCGGGATTTTGAAGTCGAAGTCGCCCACACTATCAAAGCCCCCCCTTTTGGTACAATTTTGGTTGAACTTCGAAATGGCATGTATAGGACTACCCTTTTTGTTGGGGGTCATGGACCCTTTGGACTTGTATAATTTTGGATAGCCATGCGAAAATGGCTTATATATGTTTGAGTATAATGTTATAATCATTTGGTATGGATATGGTTATTGAGAGGTGTGGATATGCTTAACAAGGATTGGCCATGGGAATGGTTAATCACTATCATAATTTGTGCTATTTATGCTAAAAGGGCTAGTTGAATCATGGAAACTATGAAATAGGTAAAGTCTACCTTAAAGGCAGATGCTGACAGCAGCAGTGATGTAGATTTGGAAAATCACTAAAAATAGTAGGAAGGGAATTAAATAGTGAATAAATTATGTAAACGAACCTTGATGAATCTATTTTCATAGGAAAGTAACGAAACGATCATATGGACAGTATGTTAAGAGATATTCAGGTTCTCGTAAGACAGGGCCAGAACGGTTTCTGGATTCCCTGTTTCAACTTTGGAAATTCATTATAAATTAACCAGAGATAATTAGGAGTCATGCCATATATTTATAGATTCCTCTTTGAGTCTAGTTTCTATAGAAACAAACGACATCAGTATTGAAGCCCTGTATAGGGAGATATCCAAGTTGTAATGCGGAAAGGTCAGTGTAGTCGATCCCTGTAACATGGGAGACTTTTACTAATAAACTGTACTAATTGGCCCAACCAAAAATTCTTGAAAAAAATATGCAGATGGGCATATGAGTCTAGTTTCAGGGAAAATTTATGGAACTGGATTCCGAGTTTCTAAACTCAAGATATGATTTTTAATCCGACTAGTACGCAGATTGGCAGTGTCTGGGAAATTTTTTTATAAGTGGTTTAAAGTCTGTTAACACCTCGTGTTCGACTCCGGTGACGGTCTCGGGTTCGGGGTGTTACAAACTAGGCATCCGAACTCGTTGAGTTGAGTCCGAGTTCACTTATGGATCCGAACGCCCGAGCTCGTTGAGTTGAGTCCGAGTTCACTTATGGGCGGGTTACATGGTAGCTTGATTACATATGAGGCTCTTATATGCAAATTATCCATGTATCCGAATTATATTCCGATGTGTTCAACAGGTAAAGTTTTACTCAAATGGAGGAATACTCGAGATGAAAAGAGACGTATTGGTAAGTGATGAGAAATGGATATTTTGGACAGGTATGTATTTAACCCTCGGGTTGAGTGTTGATTACAACCACGATAAGGTAATAAGATGATGGAAAATGATTAAAAAATGTGATAAGTGTGTTGATGATATATGCTAATGTTGATTAGTTTGATTGTTTGTTATGTTATTTATTATTTACATATGAACTTACTAAGCATTTATGCTTACTCCCTCCTTCTTACTCATTGTAGTTTTGGACAAGCCAGTTTAGGAGTCGGGATAGGTTGAAGGCTCAGTCAAACTATCAGGAAGATTTTTGGTAAATGGCTTGTAAATTTAAGTATGGCATGTATAGCAATATACTTATTTTGTGTAAATGATCTTATGATATGGTGACAGAATGGTTGAGAAAATATTTGATAATGATAAATTATGAAAATGGTAAGTTTAGATTATGTTTGATGTTAAGGAAAATTATTAAGATACTTAGTGCATAAAAACTCATAAGAGGGATGAAATTTGCCATAAACAGAATACTGCAGCAACACTGACGCGAGTTTGAAAATTTACTAAAAATCATAGCAACTTAATTTGGTGATGGACTACATATCAAATTGAAGCTTATTATGTCTAGTGTCACATGAAACAAATGAAATAGGCAAAGGAATTATATGTTAGAAGATATTTGAATTTTAGTGAAACAAGTTCATAGCAGTTTCTGAATCCCCTGTTCCTACTTTAGAAATTCACCATAAATTTTAAAGATCTAATCATGTGGTTTATTTTATATCCTCAGAATCCTTATTGAGTCTACTTTTAGGAGAGACAAACCTCATAGTCATATGAATTTTGTACAGAGAGAAATGTAGTTCGTAGTAAACAGAGGTCAGACCAGTCAAGTCCTGAAACAGGGGTAACTTTAACTAATAAACTGTACTAATTGGCCCAACCAAAAATTTTATAAAAAAAATTAGTAGATAGGTATATGAGTCTAGATTCAGGGAAAATTTACAGATCTTGATTTCGAGTTTCGTAACTCGAGATATGATTTTTCTTGTGACAGTGACGCAAGTAGCTTAAAAGCTGTGAATGTAGAAACAAATAATCCAAAGTTCTAAAAATGTTAAATTAAGCTTAGTAACACCTCATACTCGACTCCGGCGACGGTCTCGGGCGTGGGGGCGTTACAAGTTTTGCATACACGTATGATATCATGTTGCATTACATGGGGCAAGATATATGTTTGGAGGAAGTGTACTGTAAGGCTATAAGCCTATTACTAGCAGCTCTGCTACAAATACTGTTTAGTACTGAATACGGTACGTTTTGGTGTGTAGGGCTGGGTAGGTCGATTTTATCCCCACATGGCGTGTAGGGCTGGTACGGAGTTGGTGTGTAGTGGATGAATTGGGTAGGATTCTTTGTCTGCATACTGTACTAATATGGGCTAAGGCCTAGACTGCTTTCATCACTGAAATGGGCTAAGGCCCAGACTTCTACTGTTACTGAAAAGGGGTTAATGCTCTTAACTGAAACTAAAAGGGCTTAGCCCAGACTTCGATTTTGGGTTTTCGCACACTGAGTTTTCGTAAACTCATCTGTCATCTGTGCAGGAGATCCCCAAGCTTAGACGGATCAAGGCGATGGAAGACTTAGAGGTGGCCACTCAATCAAGTTATTTTTTTTACATATAATTAAGATTTTATATTGCGTTTTAATTATGTAATAAGGCCGCTTTAACTTTTACTTAATTTGGGAGATTTAATTATCCTATTTTTAAATTACACCTATTAGTAATAGGACACTGATTTCTGTGAAAATATAAACAAATTTTTTTCTAAAAACATCACGCTCACGGAACATGTTTTAAAAGCTTTTGTAACAAACACGATTTTAAAGTTAGTAATAAACTGGTTTAAATAATATTTTAGCTAAGCAACTTGAGTTTTCACAATGAACAAAGCCTCCTAATTTTTTCAAGAATCTAAAGAAGCGTTTATCAAGAACGAATTTTTCATGAATTAATGTTTCAGAAAACACTCCAATGTGACATCACATATTCGGCCATAACGTCTAGGTTGAGTTTGGGGTGTTACAATAAATTAAACATACATTTCATATAATCATCATTCAAAATCATCCACATTGTATCTAATACGAGCCTACGATGCCCAAAACATGCACGAGGATTGGTTCAGGACTAAACCGATAACTTAGGAAATTTTTAGGAAACCTATAAAATTTTGTAAAATACAGGGGACACACGCCCGTGTGTCTCACACGGCCAAAGAAACGCCCTGTGGGCATTTGAAATGGGATCACATGGCCATGTCCCAACCTATGTCCGACCCCGTGTAACTCCCTAACTTGGGTCACATAGCCAACTACAAGCCCGTGTGACCAGTCCGTGTGCCCTTTGAAATGGCCTCACACACCTGTGTGTCAGGCCATGAACTATGCTGTGCCAAACCTGTAGGGTATACTGACTTATGTCACATAGCCAAGTCACATGCCCATGTGCTATGCAGTGTGGAGGGTATTGACTTGATTTCTAATTAAACACTAGGGGATACACGACCGTGTCACCTGACCGTGTGTCACACACGACTGATAAACATGACTATGTCTCTACTCGTGTGGACTAAAATAGGCTATTTACCAAGTCATTTTACTCACCCAATTAGCACACACCTACACCAAACCAAATGGCACAACACAAGGCATAAATTGGCATTCTAACCAATCATACCAAGCCTAATTCATACTAAAAGCAACAAGGCACACATGTACCACATTAGGCTATTCAATCTCATACAAAAAGTTCCCATTCACAATCACTTAACTAAATGTTTCACATATGCACTTTCTTACCTAAAATTTCATGCATACCAAATCTCTAAATATAAACTATTTGATACTCAATTTATCAATTCACAAACAACCATTCACCACAAGCAGTTACCTAGCATTTGCCATATGCATAACAAAGGCCATTTACACATATATATACAACTAAATCAACCAAATTAATCCAAATCACTTAGCTATATATACATAACCAACCACTTAACATTTACAAGCCAACTCAAATGGCTAAATCAACTAGTAACATATTCCAAAATGACCAAAGCTTCTATACATGCCATATAACCAAAATACATAGATTCAGAAGTACCAAAGTGATAGCTTGATAGTGTAAAGAGGTTTCTAACGATTCCCAAATCCGAGCTAGCTTTGATTTCACTATAAAACATAGAAAATAAACAGTGTAAGCTATAAATCTTAGTAAGATCATATGAAATAATAAGCAAAGCTCAGCCTTCAATTACCATTTAAGAATATGAACCTAACATACTACAAAACATTTAATCACAATGTTAACATATATTCAAACGCACAATTAACCATGAATTCACAACTTCTATAGATTCAATGCTTATTAGATCCTGTATATACCTGTACTGATGCAAATCTATTTCTCACCATTTCATATCTTCGATATACCTGTTGAACCATTTGGAATACTGTTGGATACTCAAGAATCTCGCACCCTAAGTGCCAATACATAGCTGAAGCTGTCTCAATCTCATATCACATGTAATGTTCACTGTCGATCTATCAATGGGTCTACTCACACAAGCTAACAAGAATCCACAATACATGCTAGATAACTCAGCCACTGGTAGGACGTACGAACCCACACCCAAATCATATAACCCTTAATGACATGTCATTTGAATCTTAATCTATTCCTAAGGTTCAACTGGGATTTCTGATCTGCCAAATCATCAACGAACATTTCCGCAAGGTCGTGTACACAATTTATTCAACATTAAAGCATTTAAAACACAATTATAACAATGCTTATTAACATACGAACTTACCTCGGTTGCTAAAACGACAGAACGGATTGACTAGTCCAAAACCTTATTTTTCCCCCGATCTAAATCTAAATTTCACTTTTCTTGATCTAAATGTAATCAAAATTAACTTATTTAATTACCATTCTATTCAATTTATTCCAAAATACACATTAAGGAAACTTTACACTTTTGCCCCTAATATTTCAACATTTTTATGATTTAATCATTATCTCATAAAAAATACAAATTCATGCAATTTGGTCCATAACCATGCTAGCCAAATTTCTATTATTATCATAACAGCCCATATTTTTCATTTATTTCACACGTTAACCAGAAAAAATTCAAAATCTCTCAATTAACTGTCTAAATGACAGTTTTTTTTCAAAAATCACTTTACAAATGTTGTTTATCTAGCCACAAGCATGCATTTTCGATCACCCAACATCAAAATACACATACATTCATTAATGGAAAAACCCTAAATCTTTAACAGTTTTAGAAAATAGTCCTTGGGCTAGTTAGATTAAGTTGGAATGATCTCAAAAACATAGAAATCATTAAAAACGGGACCAAAATGATATCTAAATGGGCAATGATAGCCTGACTGTAACAACCCATTTTTGGTCAAATCGAAACATTAGTTTCGGGACCACAAATCTGAGGTTAAAATATTTATTTTATTATTATTCTAATGTTTATAACATGATTGAATAATTCTGTGATCGTTAAGAAATTTTATTGTTTAAATGGTCAATTTGAGAAAAATGACTAAATCGCGTAAAATGCAAAAGTGATGTTCTATTAGCTAAAGATGCCTAATAGCTGTGGAACTTAACAGAGGAGGTCCTTATGTTGTAATTAGACCATTAATAACATGAGTGGACATATATGGACATTAAATGGATGATATTAATGGTTTTTCATTAACGTTCTAATGGTAATTAGCATAATTATCATGAAATAAATAAAAACCATAATTTAATGGTTATCATCTTTTCTAGCTGAAAATTAGAAGGAAGAACACCATTTTTAGGATTTTTAAGGTTTGAAAATTGTTCTTGCAAAATTGTAAGTCGTTTTGACTCGATTTTTAATGATTTCTATGTTTTTTTATCATTATATCTAGTACTAGCTAGCCAGGGACTATTTTGCAAAACTATTAAAGATTTTAAATGATGCCATTATTGAACACATGTGTATTTTGAAGTTTCTTGATAGATTATGAATGGTTGTTGATAGTTAAGAAAGTTTTGTAAAGTGATTTTTAGTGAAAATGCAATATAGGGATTAAATTGAGAAATATATAAAGTTAGTGGTTAAAATGTGAAATAAATGAGAAATATGGGCTGCTAGGGGCATAATGATAATTCGAATAGCTTGGGTATATTTTGGATTTCATTGATTTTTTATTTTATGAAACAAGGACTAAATTGTGAAATATGTGAAATTTGTGGGGCAAAAGTGAAAATGTGTTTTAAAGTATGTTTTGGATTAAATTGAATGAATAGATTATTGAATAACTCAATTTTGAATATAATTAGATTAAGAAAGGAGAAATACTGACTTGGATCGAGGAAAAGATAAAGTTATCGACTAATCGACTCGGTTCACCGTTTTAATATTTAAGGTAAGTTCGTATGTGACAAGCATCGTTACAATTATAATTTAAATGCTTTGATATTGCATAAATAGTATATGTGAGATTATAGTCATGTAGAGGACGATTCAGATATATATATGGCACTTAGTGTGCGATTTGAGATAGCTTCGGTTATATATGACACTTAGTGTGAGATTCGAAATAGCTTTGACTATATATGGCACTTACTGTGCGAGAATGAGGTATTCAACTCCAGGGATGAATCGAAAAAGAAATCTTTATCGGCTCTACCTCCTATTTTTTATAAAGAAAATAAATCTTTTTATCGAAGGATCAGAAAAAAATGGGTCCGGATCTCCTACGGGAATGATTTGGAAGATCCAAAACCAAGTTTTTTAATAACCTTCTTTCTAACAGTCAAGTATTGGAGAAAATGTGATTCTTGCTTTTGATTTTTAATGATTTCTTAAGATTGGCTCTCGAACAACTGTGAGATTGCTGGATCTATTCTACCGAGTTATTTGATCTATCGGGTTATTTGAAGATGCACGGTAGATTCAAAAAGATTAGTTTATTTGTGTTATTTAGAATATTCATGATATTATTAGTATTTTCGTAATATTATTATTAATGATATTCTTTATTTTTATTTTTTTATTAGAATCGAAAAGTTTAATTAGAATAGAAAAGTATAATAAAAGTTTAAAAAAATAAAAAAATATTGCATTCAGACAATCATACAATGTGGGGTAGTTTGAATTCTTATTGAGGCTTTTTCTTCCTAAATTATTTATTTATTTCATATAGCATATAGAAGGAAATTGATTTTATATAGAAAGTATAGATAGATTACTATGTATCGACTGAACCAATGACTATTCATGATTCCATAATCGAATCAATGCTCCAAACTAGAGGAATGTTATGGTAAAACTTCGTTTGAAACGATGTGCTAGAAAGCAACGTGCGACTTGAAGGACATGATCAGCTGTGGATGTCAAAACCCAACACTTTCCGTTATGTAGAAATGAAGGTGCTTTTTGCTCGACATCCTTTGTTCTATTATAATCCGTCTTTTTGTTGGGTTGTAATGTAAATAGTACAGGATGGAGCTCGAAGAGAAACATCCATTTTTCAGGGGCAAGGATCTAGGGTTAGTTAATGGAAATCAATAAGTTGGAACAACTTCGTAAGTCTATTTGTGATATAGAAATCGAAAGGATCCGATTCAAACTATTTCAAATCAAAAAGAAAAGTTGTTGGAATTGGTAAAACTCTTTCGATCAAAAGTGTATCATGTGGGAATTAATCGTTCATATGATTCTTTGATAGAAAAAAAAAGAGAGAAAAAAGGGCATGTTGCTGCCATTTTTGAAATGATTTAAGAAGACTATGCCTTCGCCATATGAAATATGAATTAGTAAGTAATAATAGCATGGCACTTCGAATTCGATATGAAATTTTTTTTGATTTCTTTTTTTTTTCAAAACATTAGATTATGTATCGAAAGAGTAGTATGAGAGAAAGGGCATTTCCAATTTTATCTTAGCTTTCGTGGGCCCATCTCAGCGTCACAAACTTTTTTTCTTTTCACACCAGAGGCTGAATACGAATGAAACCTCAATTCCTCTGTTTGAGCTAGAAGAGAATGTACAAATATTCCTTGAATATTCGAAGTTGTAATTAGTTTCTTATCATTCAATGAGCGTCTTGTATTTCATAAAAATTGGGGGCAATGTAATCCTTACGTAAAGGCCACCCTATCCAACTTTCGGGCATTAAGATATGTTTCAGTCGTGGATGATTTTCATAAGAGATTCTTTTTATTATCTGAATATTCAGGAACTAAGACCATTCCAATGCTCCTTTTTGCCATGCATAAACTGAACCAACAATTAGGATAAGCACGAAAATGAAAGCTTCTATGAATACGGGTACGCCCAATACAAATTACTTCTTTTCAATTTTAATGGAAATAGGAACATTAATAAAAATATTATTGAAAATAAAAAAGGGACTCCCTTATAGCACCAAACGAAAAACAAATTATTGGATTAGAGAATCGAAATCAAGAAGAAAAAGAACCCATAGGTGAAGAGGGTCTTGTATCAGATGCACAAAAACAAGGAAATTTTAAATCCGTTCTCTCAAACCAAGAAAAAGATGTTGAAGAAGATTATGATAAATCAGACAAAAAAAACGTAGAAAGAAAAAGCAGTACAAGAGCAACACGGAAGTAGAGCTTGATTTCTTCCTAAAAAGGTATTTGCGTTTTCAATTGAGATGGGATGATTCTTTAAATCAAAGAATAATCAATAATATCAAAGTCTATTGCCTCCTGCTTAGACTGATAAATCCAAACGAAATTGTTATATCCTCTATTCAACGGGGAGAGATGAATCTGGATATTTTGATGATTCAGAAAGATTTAACTCTTAGAGAATTAATGAAAAAAGGAATATTGATTATCGATCCAGTTCGTCTATCGGTAAAAAATGATGGACAATTTATTCTATATCAAACTATAAGTATTTTGTTGGTTCATAAAAATAAACACCAAATTAATCAAAGATACCAAGAAAAAACTATATTGAGAAAAATCATTTTTATGAATTTATTGCAAGACATCAGAAGATGACAGAAAATAAAGACAAAAATCATTATGATTTGTTTGTTCCTGAAAATATTTTATCCCCTAACCACCGGCGAGAATTGCGAATTCGAATTTCTTTCAATTCAAGGGATAAAAATGGTATGCATAGAAATGCAGTATTTTTAAATAATGTAAAAAACTGTGGTCAAGTTTTGACTAAAAACAAACATCTTGATAATGATAAAAAGAAACTAATTAAATTAAAGTTCTTTCTTTGGCCCAATTATCGACCGAACTTATTCCAATTCAATGAGCATTCTCAATATTATGCCTTGAAGAGGACTCGAACCTCCACGCTCTTTAGCACGAGATTTTGAGTCTCGCGTGTCTACCATTTCACCACCAAGCATCTTGAAAGTGAATCGTATTCCATGAATATGATATCTATCTAGTGTGATGTATGGAATATATGACAAAGGTGGAGTGTTGGAGTATTTCTATTGATCGGTCATGTCATATAGGCCCGAGTCGGACATCCAATTGCTTTGATTTGAAGTATCCGGAGGATGTCTATATTAAGATTATATTAAATATATATAGATTATATTAAAAAGATGGACAATCGCTTCTATTTGTCTAGATGTAATCCAAGCGGGTTCAAGTGCTTGAAGAGCATATCCACCGAAACAAATCCGATTACCTCGATAAGATATCCCCTTCATTCTTCCTCTATATTGTTTACGAAATCGGGTTCTTTTGGGGTTATAGTTGAGGGTTGTTGTTTATGAATTCCATCTCTACTACAGAACTGGACATGAGAGTTTCTTCTCATCCAGCTCCTCACGAAAAAAAATGAATAAAAAAATATTTAATTCTTAATCTTAAGATATACAGGTAGTTAATGAATAATTGAATCTTGGGATTCTTTGCTTTTCGATTTTATCTGATCTATTAGAAATTTGTATATCTTGTTTGGATCTATTGGATATATATATAAGTATAAGGAATTAAACACGGATTCTATTTTTAGATAATGTCTTATCTTGGTTTTGTTATAATGTTATAACGAATCTTTATTTTGTTTTTTATCATATTCATATCAGATTCAGATCCACAAAAATTGAACAATCAAATAAAATTAAACTCAAATTTTCGCGGGCGAATATTTACTCTTTTTCTAGTTCAGTTGTCGAGTTAACCCATGACCTCTCAGAATCAGAATAAAAAGAAATGCAGTGGTCTCTGGTTTGTTCCGCCATCCTCCCCGAGAAATCATTAGGATTCGTTTTCAATAGAATCCTCCGCATTCACGGGTTCTCGGGTTCGAGCCCCGTCAGTCCCGACGGATAAAATTTTTAAAATACATCAATTGATCCCTCCGTTTTCTGTCAAAGGGGATACAAATGACAGAATTTCATTCCCAACGATATCTTTATCTTTTTATTTATTTATTTTTTCCTTTCTCTTTTTTGTTGGAGATTATTTGCAAACTATTTGTAAACGGTGAAAGTGGAAAAGCAGTCAGATGATACATCATCAGATGATTGTACAAGGAAGGCGGTAGATTATCGAAAAGAATGGGTGGAAAAGAATATAAATATATATAAATAAAGGAAAGGAATTCTTCTGATTGGACCAGGCATCACTTTTTTTATTCGGTGTTCTGAAAAGGTATGAGTTCATTACAAAATTGTACAGGTATGTACATGTAAAGTATGAAATTCATATAGAAGAAGTTATGAATTTGCATATAAGTATATGATTGAGTATATGGAAGGTTGTTGTTATCATAAATTATATGTTGTATAGTTCAAATTGATGATTTGTGTATTATGATTTGTTGAGTATATTTCTTACGAGCTTACTAAGCTTTATAATTCCCTTTGTGTATTTTTCATGTCTTATAGTGATTTCAAAGCTAGCTCAGACTCGGGGATTGTCGGAGGCTACGTCACACTATCTAACCTTCATTTTGGTACTTTTAATCTCATGGTTTGTTCATATGTCATGTATAAGATTATGGTTATGTTTTGGTTTATATATATAGCATGAAATTTGGCTTAATTTGGTGTATTTGGTTTTGTGCATATATGTGCATATGTGGTTGATAATTAGGTTCATGAATGGATGTGTGAATGACTTATATATTGAGTAAATGAAGTTGAATTGATGCATGTTGGAATGGTTTCACCATATGAATCACATATGTGAATTATGTTTAGTAAAGCAAGTTGAGTTGTTAGGTACTTGAATAGGTCAATGACATTGAATTGAGTACTGAACAAGTTGAAAAGGATATAGTATGATTCTATATTGGTTTATAACTTTTGGCTACATATTTGTGTCTTAAAATGGTACCAATTGGGCTTGCATACGTATGTGCAAAATGGGTGGCAAAATGGCTTGGTAAATGGTCTATTTTTGTCCACAGGGGCAGAGACGTGGGTGTATGTCTCAACCATATGCGACACAAGGTCATGTTGCATAGCCTTGTGTCTCCTGGTGTTGAAATTAAAATAAAGTCAGTATGCTTCACACGGTTTCACACATGGGTGTGTGACTTGGCCGTGTTGCATAAGTCAATATACCTGACAAGTTTGGCATGACCTAGTACACGTCCTGGCACATGGGCGTGTGTGGCCACTTCGAAGGGCACACGGGCTAGACAATAGGCGTGTGGTTGGCTGTATGACTTAAGTCAATATGTACTCCATGTTTTTACACGAATTGTGACATGGGCGTGTTTGGCGGTCGTGTGAGACACACGGTGTACCCACACAGGCGTGTGTCCTCTATTTTGAGTAAAATTTTCAAAGGTTTGTGAAAATTTTATAAGTTATCGGTTTAGTCCCGAACTACTCCTAAAGCATGTTTTAGTCCTGGTAGGCTATTATAAGGGACAAATTGATTGAGATTGAATGAAAATTGTATGAATTGATCGAATGTATGAGAAAAGTACGATTGTATGTGTTAGAAGTTCGGTAATGCTCTGTAACCCTATTTCGACATTGAATACAGGTGAGGGGTGTTACATTTATTAGTATCAGATCTATGGTTTAGTCATTCTAAGGCTAATGTAGCATATGTGAGAGTCTAGCTATACATGCCATATTTAAACTGTGATAGTGTGATGACTCCTGACATTTGAAAATATGCTTTCATATATAAATGGATCCTAATCAAGCTATAGTTGATGAGGTTGAGAGTAATGTTCCTGCTCCTGCACAAGGGACATCGCCATCTGATTCTAGACCTGATGGGTAGCTAAGGAGGAAAGGCTAAAGAAGCCTTCTTCCAAATGATGAATGAATAGTTCACTTAATAAATTCGAAAAACCAGACTGCTCATCAACCTCCACCCTTTCCTAATTCCCAACCGATATCTATAGCTCCTCAAGGAGTTGAGCTTTTAAGATTGAATAAGCCTCCAGTTGACAAGATCTGTAAACACGGGGCTGAAGAGTTCAGAGGTAATGTTGATGATGATCCTGAGAGAGTCGAGTTTTGGCTTGAAAATATGATCCGAGTGTTTGATGAACTTTCGTGCACGGCAGTTGAATGTTTAAAAGTTTCACTGTTGAGAGACACAGCATATCAATGGTGGAATACCTCGGTGTCTGTAGTATCGAGAGAGCGAATGACTGAGGAATTCTTTCAGATGGAGTTCTAAAAGAAATATATAAGTCAGTGGTTTCTTGATCAAAAGCATAAAGAGTTTCTAGAGTTGAAACAGGGTCGAATGACCGTGACAGAGTATGAAAGAGAATTTGTACGGTTTAGCAAATATGCTCGGGAATATGTTTCCACTAAAGAAATCATGTGCAAACAATTTGTAGATGGGCTTGAATGAAGACATTAAACTTCTCATTGGAATATTAGAACTAAAGGAATTTTTTTTTAGTAGACAGTGCTTGCAAAGCCGAGGAACTTAGGAAAAAAAGAGAAGGCTGATTCAGAAGCAAGAGATTTGAGGAAGAGGTCGATGAGTAAACCTTACCATTCCTCATTGAAGAAACCCAAAGATTATTTTAACCGATAGATTACTTCAACGGGATATTCCAAAAGAGATCGCGAAAAGTAATACACTAGCCCTAAAGCTCAAGCCACATCAATATCAAGTGTTGGCAACGTAAAAGATATCAAGCCCGACTGTCAAAAGTGATAGAGACAGCATTTTTGAGATTACTGGGTTAAAAATAATAATAGAGCTTGTTATAGTTGTGGTTCACGAGATCATTTTTTCAAAGATTGTCCTGAGCTAAATGAAAAAGATAAATCTCAGCATGCAAGATTAAGCAATACGACAACGAGAGGGAGACCGCCAAGAAATATGGGAAATGTATCTAGTGTGATAAGAGATTCTACTGTGAGATCTAAGGCACGAGCACCTGCCCGAACTTATGTTATTCATGCACAGGAGGACTCATCATCGCCAGATGTTATTACCGGTACTTTTTCCCTATTCGATACTGATATAGTTACGTTGATAGACCCTGAATCAACTTATTCATATATTTGTACGAATTTTGTATTTAAAAAGAGTTTACATACCATGCCTACAGAGTTTGTAATTAAAGTATTGAACCTCTTAGGCAAGTTTGTTTTAGTTGATAAAACTTATAAGAATTGTACTTTGATGACTAGGAGTTATTGTTTTTTTGCTGACTTGATGCTTCTACCATTCAACAAGTTTGACGTGATTCTGGGTATGGACTGGCTAACTATGCATGATGTAGTTGTGAATTGTAGACAAAAGATTATCGAATTGAAATGTCAGAACAGTGAAATTCTTTGGATTGAGTCTGATGATTCGAGTGAGTTACCTACTGTGATATCATCTGTGTTAGCTTAGAAATGTATGAAAAAGGGCTGTGATGCATATCTTGCATACGTACTTGATACAAAGGTGTCAGAATCAAAGATTGAATCTGTAACTATTATTTGTGAATTTTTTGATGTATTTCCAGAAGTGTAACGCCCCAATTTTTGGGAATTTTAAAAATGTTGGAAAAATTAAAAATTCTGTGTCCTATTTGTTTGTCATAGGATTAAGTACGTTAGTGGGCCTCTAGAAGGCCCAAGCTTAAGGTAAAACCCGGTAGTTTTAATTAATTTTAATTCCATAAGAAAATGGGGTTCTGGTTAATTGGGCTTTTAGGTATTAATTGTGTAAAATAAATCACAAGGAAGCATGTGGTAAAGTGGCTAAGTGATGCCACTGGGAATGCTATAAGTGGCATGTGGATGATTGGGAGGACCCAGGTTCAAGTCACAATGACAGCAAATAAGGGATTAATTTTTATGAATGGAAAAGGTAAGTAGTGGAACTGAAGTGAAAGACAGTTAGGAAGAGTTGGAGTTGCTCAGGAGATTGAGTAAGGAGGGGATAAGGGAGAGAATTTAGAAGCTGATTAGGAAGAGCTGTGTTGGCCGAATAATGGACTCTTGAGGAGCAAGAGTTGGCCGGCCAAGGGGAGCTTTAGGGACGCAAAATTCGGCTAGGGTTAAGGTCAGTATAAATTCGACATTAAGGGGAAGTTGGGCCGTTTGCTGACCATTTCCCTCTTCATTTTTCTCCCCTCTCTTCATCAACCTTTTTCTTATTCTCCTTTCTCCTTCATAGCCGAACCCTCCTAACCTCTTGTTCATCTCCATCCTTCCCTTCAGACGTTTCAAAACCTTCATAGCCTTTGGCCATAAAAAGCTGAAATCCCAAAAGCTACACTTTCTTCTGTGCCAATTTTTCCTAGCAAAATCTCTTATTTTTCTCATCATCTTTGGCTGATTCTCTCAACCTCTAAACCCCAGGTTTCTTTCGACAATACCACAAGTTAAAACCCTCATATTTTATCTTTCTCTACACTTTTGCAAAAAGCCGAAACTCCCACACTATCCTAGGGACATAGCCGAATACTGAGATCACTGAGGGATCGACTTTTGTTATCATTTGAGGGCTTAGAACTGCATCAGAATCAAGTAGGAACTAAGGGGGAACGTTGACTGGAAGAATCGGTGGTAAGTCTTTCCAACTTAGTCTATCTTGCATATTTTAAGAAAAGCCGGAATCCCTAAAAGGTTAAGGAGGTTGTCATTTTTTGGACTTGTAGCCCTAAGGGGTTGTGATAATAGTATTATTTTGGTAATAGTGTGATTAAGAGGCTGTTGATCAAGGGCTTGGACAAGTGGAACGAACGGATCTGGATCGAGAGACTATTTTCGCAAAGGTAGGAATGCTAAGGCCTAAGGTGTTGTTGGCCGAATATGGTAAGAAGTTAATATGTAGTTCATTTCGGTAGTAAGATTAACGTGGTAGTATTATAATTGTAGGCAGTTCGTGCATGGATCTCGTCAGTGAATCGTCATAAAACAGATGTGTAACTAACACCCTCTCATAGACTAGATCGGCAAAAGCTGAAAAGCCGAAATGCCGGAAAGTTGGTATCTCGGGAATTTACGAGTGTACGAATGCTCGTAATATAGTTGGGTTTGCATGTTTGGTATTCTGAAGGTAATAAACTACAGTACGTGCGATTTCTTACATTTTGATAATGTGGGCTTAATGGGCCAAAAATCGGGTTCATGGGCCAACGGGCTCTATTTGGTAAGTATGCGCGGTAAGTATTCTGATAGTACGTAAATGGATAGGATATGCATGAAAACCCTAGAAGTAGCTAAATCACTACAATACCCTTATGTATGGAAAATTCCATGATACCCCTAGGTGTAAATGACCAATATGCCCCTAGGGTTAATTTTGTCTGAAAAGCATGTTGATTTAAATCTGTATGATGTATGCCATGAATGAATATTTGGTGCATGGGGACATGGGTTATATTTTGGAGGAAGCGTCCTGGTGGCTATGCCACAATTATCTGATCTAGTGGCTCTGCCACATATTTCTGTTCTGGTGGCTCTGCCACGATTATCTGTATCTGGTGACTCTGTCACATTATCTATTCTGGCAGCCATGCTGCATAATTCTGTGGCGTGTAGCGGTTGGGTGGGTCGAGTAGTCTCCCCACATGGTGAAAGGTTGGTAGGGGGTGTATGTGGTTGGTTATGTGTTGGGTTTTGCATATACATGAAATATTTGATCTGATCTGTTATGGGCCTATAGGCTTAATTCTGTATTCTGTTATGGGCTAAGGCCAATTTATTCTATTTCTGTGGTTTGAGCTGATATGGGCTATGGTTGGGTTAATTTTACACACTGAGTTTCTCCAAACTCATCCCCTATTTTCATCCATGCAGGTAATCCCCAGCCATAGTGGGCTTGGAGCTGCGAGGGATTCGGAGTGGCCACTCGTTCTGCAATATGGATTTCTTTTGGTGATTTGGACTTCAATTTTCTTTACTTTGATGATTTGGGTTTTGTTATGTAATAAGGCCGCTTATGATTATTTTAATTGGGTTTCGATTTATAACTTATCATGATGACCTTAAATTATATTAACTATCAAAATGGGCTACATCTAGGGTTCGTTTTCCAAAAACATAAACTGATTTCGAAGTAACACGATTACAAACAAGGCTTCTGCTATGATAATGTTTTACAAACTTAAATACGTTTTATACTAAAATAGACATAATTTCAATGGTAACCTAAAAATATACGCGATGTTAGAGTGTGGCAATGGCGGTGTGCATGTCTAGGATTAGATCCGAAAGAGCTTGGTACTTAAGCAGTCCGATGGACTCACCTCCTTTTTCCGGTTTCCTACCTGGTGCACAGCTTCCATTCACTTTAACCCTTAATAAATTAATCCTTTGAACATCAAGTACGATTTTCTGAACTTAGAACAGAAAACTGTTTTTAACATTTTTGATGTGGCACGTCGGATCCGGTCATAACGTCTAGGCCGGGTTTGGGGTGTTACATTTTGTGGTATCAGAGCCAAGTTGCAACAACTCGCTGAGGAATGTGTTTACAAAAACGAAGATTTCAAAAAAAAAATCGATTTTTAAAATCTGGACTTCTGAAGGTGCCATTCCGAATCTCCGGCCCAAGCCTGTAAGTATTCTGAATTTTTCTGAATATATTCTGAATTATCTGTCTATACTGAAACTTTACTAGAATACTCTAGATAGGATGCTACTGAAATCCTAGAAAAGCTTGCTAAAAGACTGAAACTGTAGCTAGACATCGATTCTGCGAAAACCAACTCTGAATTACTGTCTGAATCATAAAACATCTGTAATAAACATTGGAATGATATTAATGCATAAAATTCATAATCAGATAATACGATATGAGTACAAGAGCCACTCGTAGAAGAGGCTGTGGACGTGGCCGAGGAAGGGCTCGAGCGGTATCTTCATTTTCAGGACATATGCCGACTGCAGATGCACCGGTACCATCGGCAACAGAAGTGGAGTCTCATGATCGTGGTGCTGGGGATGATGCCCTGTCGCAGGCTATGCTTCGAGTTCTAGAAAGGGTTGCCGGGGCAAGTTCGGGCAACGGAATTCGAGGATCGATTTCTGAGCGGCTCCAAGCTAACGGAGTGGAGATCTTTAGGGACGTATCTGGTGTAGCCCCGAATGTGGCGGAATATTGGTTGGAGGCCACAGAACGAATTATGGATGACTTGGAATACTCGGTGGAGCAGAAGCTGAAGGGGGCCGTATCGCTGCTGCGAGATGAGGCTTATCAGTGGTGGCTCACCGTGAGGGATGGAACCCCAGCTGATAGGGTTACTTGGGAGCTGTTTAAGACAGCCTTTAAAGGAAACTACGTCGGGGCAAGTTATGTCGATGCCCGCAGGAAGGAATTCCTGAATCTGGTCCAAAGATGTAAAACTGTTGCTGAGTATGAGGCTGGGTTTCTAAGGCTGAGCCGGTATGCTGTGGGGATATTCGCTACGGAGTATGAGCGTAGCGTTTGCTTTGAGGATGGACTCAGAGATGACCTTAAGGTCTTGATTGCTCCGCAGAGGGAGCGAGATTTCGCAGTTCTGGTGGAAAAAGCTAAGATAGCCGAGGAGGTAAAGCGTACTGAGAGGCAGAACCGTGAGAAAGATCGGAACCGTTTTCGGAGGGATTCTGGACCTTCGGGTGGAGCAAATAAGAATGTCAAAAGGGTGAGAGTGGAGGAGCCAGTTCGAGCAGCTCTGGTGAATGTGGTTAAACCGCCAATTTGTGGAGACTGTGGAAAGGTACATTTGGATGAGTGTAGGAAATGTTCCGGTGCTTGTTTTCGATGCGGATCTATGGAGCATAGAGTTAAGGACTACCCACAGAGAGCTGATCATGCTCAGGTTGCTGTACAGAGGGTTGTTCAACCCGCGAGAGGTGGACCACAACCACCGAGAGGATGTGGACAAGGTAGGGGCGGAAATGGAAATGGAAATGGTCAAGGTCGAGGGGCGCCTGGCAGGGGTGCCGGAAATGCTGAGGCTCGATAGCCAGCGTTGGTGTATGCGGCTCGTCATCGAGAGGAGGGCGACGCACCTAACATCATAACTGGTAAGTTTTTGGTTTCTAGCATGCCGTATACTGCTTTGATGGATATTGGATCTACTCATTCCTATGTTGCATGTGCTATATCTGGGTCTTTGGGAGTGCATTTTGAAAAGATAGTGAGTGGGGTCTCTGTGTTAAGTCCTTTGGGCCACTCGGTTAGGGTAGACAAACTGTATAGGGATGTAGCCCTAGAAACTCAAGGTAGGATCTTTCCTGGAGATCTAATGGAGTTGCCGTTCGGAGAGTTTGACCTCATTCTGGGAATGGAATGGCTTGTTAAGCATAGGGCGACTTTGGATTGTGCTGCAAAACGAATGGTGTTAAGGACCATGGAGAGTGAGGAGGTTCTGATGATAGGTGAGCGAAGGGATTATTTGTCTAACGTGGTGTCGACATTGAGGGCCGAAAAGTGGATTCGAAAAGGTTGTGAGGCCTATTTGGCATTTGTAAGCCAGTCGGAAGAGAAGGGATTGACAGTGGATAAGGTAAGGACCATAAAGGAGTTTCAGGATATTTTTTCGGATGAGCTTCCGGGATTACCTCCAAACCGAGAAGTGGAGTTTGGAATCGACTTGTTGCCTGAAACGGCGCCAGTGTCTATCGCACCGTATAGGATGGCACCGAAGGAGTTGGTGGAGCTAAAGGCACAAATTCATGAGTTGTTGGATAGGGGCTTTATTAGGCCAAGCGTGTCTCCATGGGGAGCACCGGTGTTATTCGTGAAGAAGAAGGATGGTACAATGCGGATGTGCATTGACTATCGCCAGTTGAACAAACTGACCATTAAGAATAAGTATCCACTGCCAAGGATTGACGATCTGTTTGACCAGCTTAAGGGGGTTTCTGTATTTTCTTAGATCGACCTTAGATCTGGATATCATCAGTTAAGGGTCAAGGAGACGGATATCCATAAGACGGCTTTCAGGACTCGGTATGGTCATTACGAATTTCTGGTTATGCCATTTGGGCTGACGAACGCTCCTGCGGCATGATCTGATGAATCGGGTGTTTCAACCATTTCTGGATCAATTCGTATTCGTCTTTGTTGACGATATTCTGGTATATTCTGAAACGGAAGCAAATCATGATGAGCATCTCCATATAGTGCTACAAGTGTTAAGGGAGAAGGAACTTTATGCAAAGTTTAGCAAGTGTGAATTCTGGTTGAGGGAGGTAACTTTCTTAGGACATGTGGTCTCTGCTGAGGGGATTAAGGTGGATCCTCGAAAAATTGAAGCAGTTTTGGAGTGGAAGCTGCCTAGGTCAGTATCGGAGATACGGAGTTTCTTGGGGTTGGCAGGATACTATAGAAGGTTTGTGGAAGGTTTTTCGGTGTTGGCTGCACCTCTGACTAAACTCATAAGGAAAGGGGTATCATTTGTATGGACTGAGACCCAGCAAGAAGCTTTTGAAAAGTTGAAGAAAGTTTTGACTGAAGCACCTGTGTTAACTCAGCCGGAGTCTGGGAAGGATTTTACTGTGTACAGCGATGCATCACATGTAGGTTTGGGCTGCGTGTTAATGCAGGAGGGTAAGGTGGTTGCATATGCGTCACGGTAGCTTAAACCTCACGAGGGGAACTATCCTACTCATGATTTGGAATTTACAGCAGTGGTTTTTGTACTTAAGATTTGGAGACATTACCTGTACGGAGAGAGGTGCATTATATACACAGACCATAAGAGTCTTAAGTATTTGTTGACTCAGAAGGAGCTGAACCTTAGGCAAAGGAGATGGATTGAGTTACTCAAAGATTATGACTGTTCAATCGAGTATCACCCAGGAAAGGCTAATGTGGTAGCCGATGCTTGGAGTCGTAGAACCGTATCTGATTTGAGAGCAATGTTTGCTCGTTTGAGTCTGTATGATGATGGCAGTTTGTTGGCTGAATTGCAAGTAAGACCAACCTGGGTGGACCAGATTAAAGGAAAAGCAGTTGGAAGATGAGTCTTTGGTCGCTCGTTTTCAACAAGTTAAGGAAGGGGAAACTTCGGAGTTCAGTTTAATTGGTGATGGAGTTCTGTGTTTCCGAGGAGGAATTTGTGTTCCGAAGGACTTTGATCTAAGGCAGACAATATTGAAGGAAGCTCATGGGGGACTATGTGCCATGCATCCTGGAGGGAATAAGTTGTATCATGACTTGCGGGAATTGTACTGGTGGCCTGGACTTAAGCGACAAGTGACGGAGTTTGTAGGAAAATGTTTGACGTACCAACAAGTGAAAGCTGAGCATCAATTACCTTCTGGACTGTTGCAGCCGGTAAAGATACCACTTTGGAAGTGGGAGAGGGTAACCATGGACTTTGTGAGTGGGTTGCCATTGACACCATCGAAGAAAGACTCGGTATGGGTGATTGTGGATAGGTTGACCAAATAAGCCCATTTCATACCAGTACGTACCGACTTTTCGCTTCAAAGGTTAGCCAAACTGTATGTGGCAGAGATTGTGCGACTTCATGGAGTCCCAAATTTGATTATCTCTGACCGGGAACCCAGATTCACATCTCAGTTTTGGAAAAAGTTGCATGAGGTATTGGGGACGCGGTTGAACTTCAGTACGGCTTTCCATCTCCAAACTGATGGTCAATCGGAAAGGGTCATTCAGATTCTAGAGGACATGTTAAGGGGATGCGTGATTGACTTTCGAGGTAGTTGGGAGGACTACTTACCGTTGGCAGAATTTGCGTACAATAACAATTATCAGGCGAGTATTTGAATGGCACCATATGAAGCACTGTATGGTCGAAGGTGTCGTACACCTAGTTGTTGGACAGAACTAGGGGAGCGACAAGTTCTTGGACTGGAATTGGTGGCTGATACTGAGGCTAAGGTCAGAATAATTAGGGACTATTTGAAAGAAGCATCTGATAGGCAAAAATCGTATGCAGATTGTAAGCGTAAGGAGATTGAGTACTCAGTAGGGGATATGGTCTTTCTAAAGGTTTCTCCTTGGAAGAAGATATTGAGGTTTGGTAAGAAAGTCAAGTTGAGTCCACAGTTCATTGGGCCTTATTGGGTTTTGAAGCGAGTAGGCCCAGTAGCTTATCAGTTGGAATTACCTCCATAGTTGGACAGGATTCGCGATGTTTTCCACGTCTCCATGTTAAGGTGTTATCATTCTGACCCTACCTCTGTCGTGCCGGTTGCAAAAATTGAGGTGCAAACTGGTTTGACCTTTGAGGAGGAGCCTGTGCAAGTTTTGGATCGAGATATTAAGATTCTGAGAAGGAAATTTGTTCCATTAGTAAAGGTGCTTTGGCATAATCGTGCCAGAGAGGAAGCTACTTGGGAGCCAGAGGAGGCGATGCAGCAACAATACCCTCATCTGTTCAGACCAGGTAAATTTCGAGGACGAAATTTCTTTAAGGAGGTAGAGTTGTAACGCCCTAATTTTCGGGAATGTTAAAAATGTTAGAAAATTTAAAAATTCTGTGTGCTGTTTGTTTTTCGTAGGATTAATTACGTTAGTGGGCCTCTAGAAGGCCCAAGCTTAAGGTAAAACCTGGTAGTTTTAATTAAGTTTAATTCCATAAGAAAAAGGGGTTCTGGTTAATTGGGCTTTTAGTTATTAATTGTGTAAAATAAATCACAAGGAAGCATGTGGTAAAGTGGCTAAGTTACGCCACTGGGAATGCTATAAGTGGCGTGTGTATGATTGGGAGGACCTAGGTTCAAGTCACAATGACAGCAAAAACGAGATTAATTTTTTTGAATGGAAAAGGTAAGTAGTGGAATTGAAGTGAAAGACTGTTAGGAAGAGTTGGAGTTGCTCAGGAGATTGAGTAAGGAGGGGATAAGGGAGAGAATTTAAGAGCTGATTAGGGAGAGTCGTGTTGGCCGAATAATGGACTCTTGAGGAGCAAGAGTTGGCCGGCCAAGGGGAGCTTTAGGGATGCAAAATTCTGCTAGGGTTAAGGTCAGTATAAATTCGGCATTAAGGGGAAGTTGGGCCGTTTGCTGACCATTTCCCTCTTCATTTTTCTCCCCTCTCTTCATCAAACTTTTTCTTATTCTCCTTTCTCCTTCATAGCCAAACGCTTCAAACCTCTTGTTAATCTCCTTCCTTCCCTTCAGACGTTTCAAAACCTTCATAGCCTTTGGCCATAAAAAGCCAAAATCCCGAAAGCTACACTTTCTTCTGTGCCGATTTTTCCTAGCAAAATCTCTTATTTTTCTCATCATCTTTGGCCAATTCTCTCAACCTCTAAACCCCAGGTTTTTTTCGACAATACCACAAGTAAAAACCCTCATATTTTATCTTTCTCTACACTTTTGCAAAAAGCCGAAACTCCCACACTATCCTAGGGACATAGCCGAATATTAAGATCACTGAGGGCGCGACTTTTGTTATCGTTTGAGGGCTTAGAACTGCATCAGAATCAAGTAGGAACTAAGGGGGAACGTTGACTGGAAGAATCGATGGTAAGTCTTTCCAGCTTAGTCTATCTTGCATATTTTAAGAAAAGCCAGAATCCCTAAACGGTTAGAGAGGTTGTCGTTTTTTGGACTTGTAGCCCTAAAGGGTTATGATAATAGTATTATTTTGGTAATAGTGTGATTAAGAGGCTGTTGATCAAGGGCTTGGACAAGTGGAATGAACGGATCTAGATCGAGACACTATTTTCGGCAAAGGTAGGAACGCTAAGGCCTAAGGTGTTGTTGGCCGAATATGGTAAGAAGTTAATATGTAGTTCGTTTCAGTAGTAAGATTAACGTGGTAGTATTATAATTGTAGGCAGTTCGTACGTGGATCTCGTCAGCCAATCGTCATAAAACAGGTGTGTAACTGACACCCTCTCATAGACTAGATCGGCAAAAGCCAAAATGCCAGAAAGTTGGTATCTTGGGAATTTGCGAATGTGCGAATGCTCATAAGATAGTTGGGTTTGCATGTTTGGTATTCTAAAGGTAATAAGCTGCAGTACGTGCGATTTCGTACATTTTGATAATGTGGGCTTAATGGGCCAAAAATTGGGTTCATGGGCCAACGGGCTCAATTTGGTAAGTATGCGCGGTAAGTATTCTGATAGTTCGTAAATGGATAGGATATGCATGAAAACCCTAGAAGTAGCTAAATCACTAAAATACCCTTATGTATGGAAAATTCCATGATAACCCCTAGGTGTAAATGACCAATATGCCCCTAGGGTTAATTTTGTCTGAAAAGCATGTTGATTTAAATCTGTATGATGTATGCCATGAATGAATATTTGTTGCATGGGGACATGGGTTATATTTTGGAGGAAGCGTCCTGGTGGCTATGCCACAATTATCTGATCTGATGGCTCTGCCACATATTTCTGTTCTGGTGGCTCTGCCACGATTATCTGTATCTAGTGATTCTGTCACATTATCTGTTCTGGCAGCCATGCTGCATAATTCTGTGACGTGTAGCGGTTGGGTGGGTCGAGTAGTCTCCCCACATGGTGAAAGGTTGGTAAGGGGGTGTATGTGGTTGGTTATGTGTTGGGTTTTGCATATACATGAAATATCTGATCTGATCTGTTATGGGCCTATGGGCTTAATTCTGTATTTTGTTCTGGGCTAAGGCCAATTTATTCTGTTTCTGTGGTTTGAGCTGATATGGGCTATGGTTGGGTTAATTTTACACACTGAGTTTCTCTAAACTCATCCCCTATTTTCATCCATACAGGTAATCCCTAGCCATAGTGGGCTTGAAGCTGCGAGGGATTCGAAGTGGCCACTCGTTCTGCAATATGGATTTCTTCTGGTGATTTGGACTTCAATTTTCTTTACTTTGATGATTTGGGTTTTGTTATGTAATAAGGCCGCTTATGATTATTTTTAATTGGGTTTCGATTTATAACTTATCATGATGACCTTAAATTATATTAACTATCAAAATGGGCTACATCTAGGGTTCGTTTTCCAAAAACATAAACTGATTTTGAAGTAAACCGATTACAAACAAGGCTTCTGCTATGATAACGTTTTACAAACTTAAATACGTTTTATTCTAAAATAGACATAATTTCAATGGTAACCTAAAAATATACGCGATGTTAGAGTGTGGCAATGGCGGTGTGCATGTCTAGGATTGGATCTGAAAGAGCTTGGTACTTAAGCAGTCCGATGGACTCACCTCCTTTTTCCGGTTTCCTACCTGGTGCACAGCTTCCATTCACTTTAACCCTTAATGAATTAATCCTTTAAACATCAAGTACGATTTCTGAACTTAGAATGGAAAAATGTTTTTAACGTTTTTGATGTGGCACGTCGGATCCGGTCATAACGTCTAGGCCGGGTTTGGGGTGTTACAAGAAGAATTATTGGGTTTTCCACTGATCAGAGAGGTTGAATTTGGTATTGATTATTACTAGGAACAACACCGATATCGATAGCTCCATATAGAATGGCTCCAACAGAATTAAAAGTGTTGAAAGCTTAGTTGCAAGAATTGATAGACAGAGGTTTTGCACGACCAAGCTATTAACCATGGGGTGCACTAGTATTGTCTGTAAAGAAGAAAGATGACACGATGAGAATGTGTATCGATTATAGACAGTTGAATAAAGTGACTATAAAGAAACAAATACCCTCTATGGCGGATTGATGATTTATTTGATCAGTTGAAAGGGGCTACAGTATTTTAAAAGATTAATTTGAGATTGGGTTATTATCAATTGCGAGTCAAAGATTCAGATGTACCTAAGACTGCGTTCAGAATAAGGTACGAAAATTATGAATTCCTTGTTGTGCCTTTTGGATTAACTAATGCTCTTGCAGTTTTCATGGACTTGATGAACCGGATATTCAGGCTGTATTTAGACAGATTTGTTGTTGTATTCATTGACAACATTTTGATCTATTCGTGAGATGAATATGAACATACTGTAACACCGCAAACCCGGCCAGGACGTTATGGCTGAATCTGGCAATGTCACATTGGATGTTTTTCGTAAAGTGAATATAGTTGAAAAACCCGTTCTATATTTAACCTCTATGTGATCTTAAAGATGATTTTAGGATGTCTTGTTCATTTTTGAAAATATAAGTCATTTTTCAAGAAGATAATCATATTAAATCGTTATTAATTTCCAAAACATAAATTCTTGTGGAAGCTCTTAAAACAGGTTGAGTATTCGTGGTATTTTTGAAAAACTCTTATCGTTTTGAAAACCCGCATCTTTTCCTACTGCTAGCAGTTATAAAGCAAAGCAATTAAAACCCCCAAAATAAAATCCAAAGAGGCCTCATTACAATAAAATACCCCCAAAATTAAATAGAAATCATAAAATACTATTTAAAATTTGATAGATCGTATGCCCTCCTCTGAGTCCTCTATTGCACCGGTCCGCCTATGTCTAGGGATTACCTGTACAGTTAAACAGGAAGGTGAGCTCTCGAAAACTCAGTTTGTAATCCCATATAAGCAAATAGTCAGAAAAAAAAAGCACAATCTGGGCCTAAGCCCTTTTTAGTAACAATGACAATATCAGTTTAGGCTTTAGCCCATCTCAATACAAAAACAGTCATGTGTTTAGGCCTTGGCCCATTGCAGTAACAATAATCAGTGCAGGAACAGTTTAAATAGTATATAAGTCCTACTCATCCAGCCTCTACAATCTAACTCCATCCAACCTTACATTACATCTGGGGATATAATCAACCCACCCATCCCTACACTCCAGAAAGTACCGAAAGCGACACTATACAGTAATATGCAGTTGGGCTGCCAGTAGTTTAGGCTCGAAGCCTCTCAGTACACTTCCTCTGATCAGTATAAACCCATCCTCACGTAATGCATCATACAATCATGTCATGTCATATCATAGAATCGTACATGTATCCATTACAGTTTAAATAGCATGCTAAAATACGGTCATACATGTACATATATATATATACAGTACATAGGGGAAAAATAGTCATTTTATACTATATAAGGGGTCTAGGTAAGCTTACGACCCAATAGTAGGTCCACAGTCGTATCGGGTGATCCGTGCAACCTTAATAGTCAAATAGTGAAAATAGGCCCATGGCCCATATTGCGGGCCCATTGGGCCCACACGCTCATGTGGCCCACGTAGCCCATAATGGCCTTGGTCGTGTGTATTACACAGCCTGACCCAATAATTTCCACACGTCTGTGTACTTTACCAGTGTGTGCCCACACGGCCCAACTTGGCCCAAAATGGCCCAATACCGCCTCGGCCCAAGAAATTACTCACGACGGCCTCGTCGACCATCTGCCCATGTTTAGTTTTATGGGCTACCATACGGGTAGCCGCATGTCCGTGTGGTGTCGACTAATCGTACTTTTCATCTTTTTGTCGATTTATGATTTTAGAGTTGTGTTTACACACCTGGCCTGCTTTATTATCACCTAACCCCACGCAAGCACTCTAAGTACCTAATATTTGATCAAACTACCATTCAATTATTCACTGCACAATCAATTTGATCTTAAACCAAAACAAGTTATCCAACCTCCAATGGGACAATCCATGCCGTCAATCCAATAATAGAAAAATTCCACTGCCCTAACACGTCAATGACAGTCCCCAGTCCTTTGCTCGACTCCTAATCAAAATAATACACAACCCTTTAAAAACTAACTTCAAGTAACTGAGCAGTGAAGAAACGAATACTTACCAAAAGAGTGTTAAAGAACATGTAGCAGATGATAAAAAACGAAACCAAGAAAGAGAAGGCAACCATAATTTCGGTTGCAAGGATAAACCAAACGAAAATCAATAAGAGACCATAACAATATTGTAGGGAGATGGTAAATCGACGTTAGAAGGAAAAGCATAGAGAGCCCAAAATTCGATAAGGAAAAGAGAAAGTAGACGACAGCAACAGTTTGGGGGAGAGAACTTTTGTCGTAGGGAAGAACAAAGTCAGAAACGACAAGAGGAAACAAAAAAAAAGCTAATAGGAATCCTCAACAATATTTGGCCCTCCAAAATGGAAAATAGTCGACAGAAACAAAATGAAAAGAAAACAAATCCCCAGTTGAAATTTGAGAAAGCAAAAGTAATTCAATTTGGCACTAACTCTCTCTTCATATCCTTAAGATTTCTCCATAAAATCCTCACTACTAACCCACCATAATCTTCTCAACAATTGAAACCAACCCCTAGTCAAACTCTTTAGTATTTCGGGTGAACTAAAATACCTACATGGCATAAGCAATAAAAAAAGTCCTTTGTTTGCGTAAAGACTCGAACTCCAGACCTCCAGCTTATTTACACTCCACTTAACCACCAAACCAGAAAGCCCTTTCTGACATATTTTTCCAATATTTAGTAATAAGCCCACTAATTAAAGCTAGGGTTTTATTCAATTAAGAAATAAAAATTTGCCCAAGCTAATTTAATCATCCTTATTTAATCACACGGACTTACCTTGAATGCAATTTCGGCTAACTACTCCATTTTAGTCCATAACCTCGTACTTTCCGATTTAAGCCCGAATCTCGATTTTATCAATCTATAATGATAAAATTCACTACTTTAATCATCATATTAAGCAATACATTCCATAATTTATACTTTGGAAAAATGACCATTTTGCCCCTAGACTTTCACAAAAATTATGATTTTACCCTTAGGCTTGTAAATTGGTTTTTATCGAATTTCCTCATTAATCAAGCCTAGAAAAATTAATTTTAAGCTTATAGCAGCCCACAATTTCATTCATTTCACACATTTATCACCTTTTTATCAACCTTTACAAAAAGGTCAATTTAGGTGTTTTTAATGAAAATCCTTTCACAAAAGTTGTTTATTACACAACCATGACTTATTTTCTTCCATAAAAATTTAGCAAACAACATAAATATTCACATGGTAAAACCCTAGACTTTCAACCATTTTGCAAAATAATCCCCCATTAGCTAGATTAAGCTACAAGGGTTCCAAAAATAAAAAAAAATCATAAAAAATGACCATCAAAATCACTTACTTGCAAGGGAACTAAGTGGTTGAAAATTTAAGCTTCAAAACCACTATGTTTGCTGCCATTTTTGGTGGAATAAGAAGAAAAAATGAAAAAGATGACAACTTTTTCTTTAATTTATTTTATTACCAAAAAAGTCACCTAATGTCCACCAAATTTGACTTTTCAACTTTCTTGTCCCCTATGGCCAGCCATCACTCCCCAAATGGCATATTTGCACTTTAAAGACCTTCAATTTTGGTTCTCTAGCTATTTAACATATTTGGGTAGTAAAACAAAACTTTTGCCCTTTATGCCATTTAATCCTTTTTCGCAATTAAGCTCACAAACACTAAAATTAATTCACCAAAAATTTCATGCACCCATATAATCATGCTAGAACACATAAAATAATATTAAAACAATTTATTAACCTTAAATTTTTGGTTCTAAAACCACTGTTCCGACTAGGCCCAAAATCGGGCTGTTACAGTACCAAAATGTACAACGATTTGAAACAATTTTACTAGTAGCAAGGCATGAAACGAGATATCTCAGAGTTTATTTCTAAATGTTTGATTTGTCAGCAAGTCAAAGCTGAACATCAAGTACCATTTGGTTTATTGCCGCCTGTGATGTTTCTCGAGTGGAAATGGGATAGAGTTACAATGAACATTGTGTCAGGATTGCCCCCAACTCCAAAAAAAAAAGATGCTATCTGGGTTGTCGTTGATCGACTAACGAAATCTGCTCATTTCATACCAGTACGTAAAGATTTTTCACTTGATAGGTTAGCTGAATTGTACATCTCTGAGATTGTTCGATTGCATTGGGTGCCACTATCTATTATTCCTGATAGAGATCCAAGATTTACATCACGATTCTGGAAGAAACTGCAAGAAGCTTTGGGAACACGGTTGAATTTCAATACTACTTTTCATCCTCAGACCGATGGTCAGACTAAGAGAGTTATTCAGATTCTCAAAGACATGTTGAGATGTTGTATTGTAGAGTTTGAGGGTAGTTGGGAAAAGTACTTACCATTGATAGAGTTCATGTATAACAACAGTTTTTAGACGAGAACTAAGATGGCATCGTATGAAGCTTTATATGGTCACAAATGTCGAACTCCACTATACTGGACTAAACTAAGTGAGAAAAAGATTCACGAGGTTGAATTGATTAGAGAAACTGAAAAAAAAAGTGAAAACAATTTGCGACAATTTAAAAGTAGCTTCAAATCGACAGAAATCATACACGGATTTGAAGCGTAAAGAAATTGAGTTTCAAGTCAGGGACCAAGTGTTTCTAAAGCTGTCATCATGGAAAAAAGGTTCTTTGATTAGGCCGTAAAGGAAAGTTGAGTCCGTTATTTATCAGACTGTATGAGATTGTCAAAAGAATTGGGTCTGTAGCATACTGACTAGCTTTATCGTCAGAACTTGAAAAGATTCATAATGTCTTTCATGTTTCTATGCTACGACGATACAGATCTGATCTATCACATGTGATTTCTCTGGTAGGTGTAGAGATACAGAGTGATTTGACATATAGTGAAGAACCGATTAGAATTTTAGCTCGCGAAATCAAAGAATTAAGAAATAAACGCATAGCCCTAGTGAAGGTTCTTTGGCATAAACACGGGATTGAGGAAGCCATGTGGGAGCTGGAAGACACTATGAGAAAACAATACCTTGACCTATTCACTTGTAAGGTTTTCAGGGATGAAAATCCCTAAGGGGGGAGAGTTGTAACAGCCCGTTTTTGGTCAAATCAGAACACTAGTTTCGAGACCACAAATCTGAGGTCAAAATATTTATTTTATTATTATTTTAATTTTTATAGCATGATTGAATAATTGTGTGAAAATTTCATTAAGAAATTTTATTGTTTAAATGGTCAATTTAAGAAAAATGACTAAATCGAGTAAAATGCAAAAGTGATGTTCTATTAGCTAAAGGTGCCTAATAGCTATGGAACTTCAAAGAGGAGGTCCTTATGTTGTAATTAGACCATTAATGACATGAGTGGACATATATGGACATTAAATGGATGATATTAATGGCTTTTCATTAAGGTTATAATGGTAATTAGCATAATTATCATGAAATAAATAAAACAAAAACCATAATTTGATGGTTATCATCTTTTCTAGTTGAAAATTAGAAGGACGAACACTATTGTTAGGGATTTGAAGGTTCGACCATTGTTTTTGCTAAATTGTAAGTCGTTTTAACTCAGTTTTTAATGATTTTTATGTTTTTGTGATCGTTGTATCTAGTACTATCTAGCCCAGGACTATTTTGGAAAATTATTAAAGATTTTCAATGATGCCATTGTTGAATGCATGTGTATTTTGAAGTTTCTTGATAGATTATCAATGGTTGTTGATAGTTAAGCAAGTTTTGTAAAGTGATTTTTAGTGAAAATGCAATATAGGGATTAAATTGAGAAATATGTAAAGTTAGTGGTTAAAATGTGAAATAAATGAGAATTATGGGCTGCTAGGGGCATAATGGTAATTCAACTAGCTTGGGTATTTTTGTAATTTCATTAATTTGTGATTTTATGAAACAAGGACTAAATTGTGAAAAATGTAGGGTAAAAGTGAAAATATGTTTTAAAGCATGTTTTGGATTAAATTGAACGAATAGGTTATTGAATAAGTCAATTTTGAATATAATTAGATCAAGAAATGAGAAATATAGATTTGGATCGGGGAAAAGATAAAGTTATCGACTAATCGACGCGATTCGCCATTTTAATATCTAAGGTAAGTTCGTATGTGATAAGCATTGTTACAATTATACTTTAAATGCTTTGATATTGCATAAATTGTGTATATGAGATTATAGTCATGTTGACGACGACTTAGATATATATATGGCACTTAATGTGCAGCTCGAAATAGATTCGACTATATATGGCACTTAGTGTGCAAGAATGAAATAGCTTGAGCTATGTAAGGCACTTAGTGTGTGAGATTATAATAGCTTCGGCTATGTAATAGCACTTAGCATGTGAGATATAAAGCATTCGATGGTATTCCAAAAGGGTATGAGTTCATTACGAAATTGTACAGGTATGTACATATAAAGTATGAAATTCAAATAGAAAGAGTTATGAATTTGCATATAAGCATATGATTGAGTATATGGAAGGTTGTTGTTATCATGAATTATATGTTATATAGTTCAAACTGATGATTTGTGTATTATGATTTGTTGAGTATATTGCTTACGAGCTTACAAAGCTTTATATTTTATTTATTTTTCAGTGTCTTATATTGATTTCAAAGCTAGCTTGGACTCAGGGATTGTCGGAGGCTACAACACACTATCCAACCTTCATTTTGGTACTTTGGATCTCATGGTTTGGTCATATGGCATGTAAAGGATTATGGTCATGTTTTGGTTTATATATGTAGCCTTGAAATTTGGCTTAACTTGGTGCATTTGGTTATGTGCATATATATGCATATATGTTTGATAATTAAGTTCATGAATGGATGTGTGAATGACTTATATATTAAGTAAATGAAGTTGAATTGATAATGCATGTTGGAATGGTTTAACCATATGAATTATATATGTGAAGTATGTTTAGCAAAGCAAGTTGAGTTGTTAGGTACTTGAATAGGTAAATGACATTGAATTGAGTATTGAAATAGTTGAAATGGATATAGTATGATTGTGTATTGGTTGATGACTTTTGGCTACATATTTTTGTCTTAAAATGGTACCAATTGGGCTTGTATAGGTATATGCAAAATGGGTGGCAAAATGGCTTGGTAAATGGCCTATTTTTGTCCACAAGGGCAGAGACGCGGGCGTGTGTCTCAACCGTATGTGACACATGGTCATGTTGTACGGCTGTTTGTCCCCTAGTATTGAAATTAAAATGAAGTCATTATGCTCCACACGGTCTCACACACGAGCGTGTGACTTGGCCGTGTTGCATAAGTTAGTATACCCTACAGGTTTGGCACGGCCTGGAACACGGACGTGCGTGGCCACTTCGAAGGGCACACGGGCTAGACATACGAGCGTGTGGTTGGCTGTGTGATCGAAGTCAGTATGTACCCCCTGTTTTCACATGGCTTTTGACATGGGCATGTTTGGCGATCGTGTGAGACACACGGCCTTCCCACACCGACGTGTGTCCTCTGTTTTGAGTAAAATTTTCAAAGTTTTGTGAAAATTTTATAAGTTATCAGTTTAGTCCCAAAATGCTCCTAAAGCATGTTTTAGGCCTAGTAGGCTATTATAAGGGACAAATTGATTAAGATTGAATGAGAATTGTATGAATTAATCGAATGTATGAGAAAAGTATAGTTATATGTGTTATAAGTCTGGTAATGCTCCGTAACCCTATTCCGGCATTGAATACAAGTGAGGAGTGTTACAATGATCAAATGTCAAGCCCTATCTATGGCGTCATCTCTTGTTAAAATTAGCTAAGGAAGAAGATGGACACAAAAATTATGATTTTGTTTTATTTTAATTAACCTTTATTAACTAATTTACTTATATAACCTTATAACATATTAAAAATTTCAAGTAAACCAATCCCATAAATCTCCACTAACACAATAATGGTCTAATTATTACTTAAAGACCTCCACTTTAAAGTTCTATAGCTATTAGACACCTTTAGCTATTAGAACTCAAGTTTTACACTGTACGCAATTTAGTCCTTTTTTATCAAATTAAACACTTAAACAATAAAATTTCTTAACGAAACTTTCACACAATCATATCATGCTGTAAATATTAAAATAATAATAAAATGATTATTTTGACCTCGAATTTGTGGTCCTGAAACACTGTTTCGATTTGATTAAAAATTGGTTGTTACAAATAGCTTGTAAAAGGAAAATGTTAAGGTTAGACTATGATGAATGAATATACATTTTTGAGAGATTTCTCTTGAGTTCTTTAAAACATAAAAATTAAACTTATCAAGGCTTGTTGCTTTGTGGCATTCTTCTTTCTTTTCTATACCTTCGGCTCTTGTTTCGTTTTAAACAATGGGTCGGGTCTGTTAAAATCTATTCTTGTTTCTGATTATTCTTCATATAGAAAATGGGTCACGTTCCAATAACGTTGGTTCTTTTCTCGTATAAGTCATTGATTCAAGATTCATATCATATTTCTTTAGTTATCAAATATTTTTTTAGAAACGATTGGGCAATCAAGTGACTTGTAATTTTAAATCGATTATGAGCTCAAATCATTTGGTATCAGAGCTATTATTCTTCATAAGTATAATTTTATTTCTCTTTCCTAGTATCAAAAAAAAAAGAAACTCCAAGAAAAAAAATTGTAGTAAAAAGAGAAGAAGTGCGGAAGTAAAAAACGAATTGAGATTAAAAAAAGAACAAAAAAATTTGATTAAAAAAAGAGTCTGGAAGCTCACCAATTTTTTTTCCTGAATTTGTATTTTTGAGCCTATTTTTAATATTTTGGTTGGTTTTGACGGTAACAAAAAGCTTTTTTTTCTTTCAAAATTTTCAGTTTGTCCAAATCATCCAAATTATGTTCCATTCATCATTTTGAGTTTGTTGCGTCTATTTTGTCAGAGTAGTATAAGCCTTTTTGTAATTTTTTTATTTTTCGTATTTGAGTCATTTGTTCCATTTTCACCTATTTGTTTCTATTTCCTTCAACTTGTCAGATCTTATAAACATCCATAACGTTAGGGATTTTGCTAAGTTCATTTCTAGCATTCTTGAGGAGCTTAAAAGGAATTTTGAGCAAGATAAGGCAAGAACGAGTGAGATCAATTGAGTGGTAAAAGCCTAAATTCTGTGCAACCACGAGAGGATTAATTTTCCTTTCAGAGTGAAAACTGTGAGGTTTGTTTTGGATAGGTATTTCATTTTTTTCTTAAACATTTTTTTAAATAATTTGTAGAAATTAAATCATGTCGAAAGAAATTACTGTTAAGAGAAAGGTTTTGAGTGCACATATTGACAATGAAGACTTCCAAAGAGAAACTTGTCCCAAACCCGATGTCTCATGAATGAAAAAGTTTGTAGCTTGATCATTGATGTCGAGAGTTGTACTAACCTTGCAAGTTCTACCATAGTTGAAAATTTTAACTTACCCACATTGAAACACCCACAACCATATAAGCTTGAATGGTTGAACGCATGTGGAGGAATCAAGGTCACTAAGCAAGTCATGCTATCATTTTCCATCGAAAAGCACCAAGTTGAAGTTTTATGTGACATTAAGCAAGCCGAACATATTCTATTGGGGAGACCATGGAAATTCGAGAGACGAGCTAATTATTATGGAATTACAAATCGGTACTCAATTAGATTCCATGGAAAGACCATCACGTTGGCATCGTTAATTCCAAAACAAATTCCTGAAGATCGAACTAAGTTAAAAGCTAGTTAGAAAAGAAAATAGAGTAAGGACATTGTAACAACACAATTTTGGGTTCAATCAGAATGGTGGTTTCGAGACCACCAATCCAAAGTTGGTGAAATTATTTTACTATTATTTTAGAGTTATAGCATGTTTATATTAGTTCATGAAAAATTTGGTGAAGTAATTTTAGTGTTTGTGGGCTTAATTGTGAAAAAAGACTAAATCGCATAAAGTGCAAAGTCTTAATTTAATAGCTAAGGGGCCTAAATTGCTATAAAGCCCCAAAAATCCCGAAACCCAAAAGTCCCAAAATCTTGAATTTTCTTTTTTTTTTGTCTATACTTAGCGACTCCGGTTAAGTATTAATTACGCAAGGGTAGGTCTTGGTCAAGGTTTGAGTTCAAATTAAGGGGTAGAAGAAATTATAATTTAATTATCAAAAGAATCAAGGTTGGCAAGTAGTTGGGCTTTTAAATAAAGATAGGGGAAAATAGCATCAAAATGCCTTGTGGAGGAGTGGCTAAATGACGCCACTTAGAGTGTAGGGAGGTGGCATTAATAGCTAGTAAGGAGGTCCAAGGTTCGAATCCTAGCTTAGTGTTTCTAGAAGTTTAATTTTGGCCTTCTAGAAGGTTGGAAGTGGCATGGAAATGGACTCCAAGGGAAGTGTTCAGGATAGAAATCTGAGGAAAAGATCAATGGGTTATCAGGGAGAAAAACAAGGAGATAAGAAGTGAGGAGCAAGTGGAGCCGAAATGGGAACTTGGGCTTGAGGAGTTCAGCCCTAAGGGTTATAAATAGGTGTAGAATGCAAGGGTATGAGGCTAACGCCAAAATCTTTTTCTCACCTTGTTGCCTGAAACCCTCTTCCCTAAAAGTTGAAAACCCTTTTATTTTCTTCCTTTTCTTTCTATCGATTTCTCCAAAAGTCGAAAACCATTGTTCTCCTTTTTATTTCATTGTGCCAAATTCTTTGTTTCACTTTTGGGTTTAGCCGATTCTTCTTCCTCTCTCCCTTGGTGCCGAATAAGCAATTATTGCCATTCAAATCTCTAGAGCCGAATACTCTTTGACCGAATCTAGTGTAAGTGTTACTCTTCCAATCGGTTTTCTTTGCTAAGTATTGAATATTGTCCCTCACTCTTTCTAATCAACTATGGTAGGGAATTAGTATTAGATCTGGGATCTTGGCTCATTGCCAAATTGCTTCTTAGGTGTTGTGGTATTGGTAAGTATTCCTCTCCCATTGGCTAAGGTGGCCGAATGTTCATAGTTAAGGTAAGGGGACTTGTGTTAGATACGAGTCACCTATTATTCTGCTTTTAATGAGTAAGATTAATGTAGATCTAGGGAGTACGTGATCAAGGAAAGATATTAAGGATTGGTGTTCAAGGTAAGGTTAAGGTGAGGTTTCAGTTTTTTGGTAGAATATTGATAAAGCATACAATTAATGGAAGGGTGATATCGTTTTAGGTTGGTGACTAAGGGAATCACGGCACGCTTGCTTACCAGGTGTGTACATACACTGCAAACACACTATGAATCGGCAAAAGCCGAAATACCGAAATGTTGAAAAGTTAAAAGTTTGGCTATGGTAGTCTTACGAATGCGCGAACACTTGTAAGGGGCAGACCAATAGGTTGTCTGAGACCCACGGACGATTCTGTGGACGTGGGTTGTGATTTGACCATACAGGCCATAATCGGCTAAATGGGCCCGATGGGCTGTTAGACCCATAATAGGCAAAAAAATGAATATTGATGCTGTGCGATAAGAATTTGTAGGTAAGCATGAATATGAATGTGACTCGGCCTAACGGGCCATATAAATGTTATTTGTGCCTAATGGGCCATATACAGGTGACTTGGGCCTAATGGGCCATACGAATATGATTGGGCTTAATGGGCCAAATACAGCTATGTGAATTTGTTTGGGCGTTGTAATGGGTTTTGGGCCTAGTATATGATAACTACATAAGACTAAACTAACATATTGCGACCGTGGACAAGTCAAAGGGTTAAGGTGTGGCAATGGGTATATGCATGTCTAGGATTGGATCTAGGGAGAGCTTGGTATTTAAGCGATCTTAATGACCCACCTCCTCTTCTCTGGAATCCTACCTGGTGCATAGTATTCGTTCATCCCAGATCGCGGGACTTGTTAACAGGTCAAGGTAAGTGAAAACCATAATTAAGGGAAAATTATCGAAACGCCACTAGGCGCAAAAATGACCAAAATACCCCTAGCTGATGAATATAAGTTTTATGGATGTGACATGCATACATATGATGTTATGCTTAGGTTGCATATGAGGATCGCATGGTTTCCTGACAATCGTGGATCCACCGATGGCTTTTAAAGCCTAATGTGTAAATGAAGGTAGTTCCGCAACCGGGCTATCATTGGTGTGTGGGCTAGGTGGGTCGATATTTATATCTCCACATGGTGTGACAGGGGGACGAAGTTGGTGTGTAGGGAATGGATAATTTGGATGGGATTGCATTGGATGTTTGATGATTTCTCTTTGAATGCTTGTTTTTCATCGAGGGTTGTACAAACTGAGTTTGCGAAAACTCACCCCCTCTTTTATTTTATTTTCAGGTGATGCTCAGTAGAAGGTTCGATGTTTGAAGGGACTCTGGGTGGCCGGCTAGCAAGATAATTCGGACTTGGCTTTTTTTAAGCAATTAAGTTTTTATTTCTTTTTAAGTGTGTTCATACCAGATTGTAATAAGGTTTTCATTATGTTATTATTACTTGAATTATTAATATTATTTTCACTATAATTATGAGAAGGTGAACATGGTTTCTTAAACTATAGTATGTCTTTTCTATGTTTTCGCAACTAAGTTTTTAAGTGACATGTTTTCATCAAGTCTTATGTTTAGAACAAGTGATTGAAAGGAGCTTATTTTTAAGATGTTCTTTTATTTTCAGAAGTGGTTTCAATGAAAGCATGATTTTCGCTAAAACACTTCAATGGGACATGCCAAGTTCGGCCATAATGTCCGAGCTGGGTTTGGAGTGTTACATTTAGTGGTACCAGAGCCCAAGTTGCAAAACGCGGGCTGTGATGTGGGCCTTATTACTTGATTTCTTTTTGTGTGTTAATTTTTTTTTTGGAAAAGGAGAAGTCTTGCTAAGCGGCACACTGAGCCTCCGACGTCGAACCAAGTAAGTACTTTTATTCTTAAATTTGTTTAAATTGTTATACAGTAGATAGTTAGAGGGCTACTTTAGATGATTTTGTTAGAGTGGAATTGAAGCCTGTAGGATCCTGAAACTGTAGAGGATTTACGAAAATAATATTCTCTCTAAATACTTTCATAAAACATCTGGTTAAATATTGAAACTAACTAAAACTTCATAAAAATTTTAATCCAGATAATACATAAATCGAAGATAAGTGCTAGAAGAGGTGCGAGAGGTCGTGGCCGAGGTCGCGGAAGTGTTAGGGCTGAGTCGTCAGTGTCAGGCCATGTGCCCAATGTTGGAGTAGAAGTGGCTCCGGCCTTAGCCGTGGCTGAGAATGCACAGTACGATAGGGCCACGGAGGATGATGCATTGTCGCAAGCAATGCTAAGGATTTTGGAGAGGGTTGCTGTGCCCAATAATGGCACTGGAAAACTAGGGTCCATTCCGGAGCGACTTCGATCGAACGGGGCTGAGATCTTTAAGGATGTGGCTGGCGTGGCTCCTAACATGGAAAAATATTGGTTAGAGTCTATTGAAAGGATAATGGAAGACTTGGACTACTCACCGGAACAAAAGCTGAAAGGGGTAGTGTCACTGCTTAGGGCCTACCAGTGGTGGCTAACAGTGAAAGAGGGAACCCAACCGGAGTGGGTCACTTGGGAGTTTTTCAAAGCTGCATTCCAAGGGAAGTATGTGGGTACAAGCTATGTGGATGCTAGAAGGAAGGACTTCTTGAACTTGACCCAATGAAACAATTCGGTGGTAGAGTATGAGGCAGAGTTTCTACGCCTTAGTAAGTATGCAAGAGTAATGGTAGCAAAGGACTATGAACGTTGCGTTAGGTTTGAGGATGGACTTAGATATAGCCTCAGGGTGTTGATAGCTGCACAAAGGGAATGAGTTTTCTCAGAATTGGTGGAGAAAGCAAAGATAGCGGAGGAGGTAAAGCGAACTGAGTGCCTAAACGGGGAGAAAGAAAGGGGTAAGAATAAGAGGGAGACTGAGACTCCCGGTGTGGGACAAAGGCCTAGGGCTAGGGCCAAAAATAATGGGCTACTTAGAGCAAGGCTCCCTACTGCTAATCTAGGGGTGCCACCTTGTACTGATTGCGGAAGAAGACATGGAGGCGAGTGTTGGAAGAGAATGGGAGCTTGTTTCACGTGTGGGTTTATGGAGCATAGGATCAAGTATTACCTCTGAATGCTAGGACAAGGGCCAATAGTGGGCCAAGGTGGTGCTCAACCACCAAGGGGTGGTCAGCTGCCGCCAAGGGGTCGTGGGCAGGCCAGGGGCGGTAACGAAAATGGACTTGGACGTGGAGCACCAAGCGAAAATATAGGCCATGCGGAGGTGAGGCAGCCAGCTTTGGTTGATGCTGCTCATCACTGAAAAGACGGGGATGCCCCAGATGTGATAACGGGTATGTTCTATAAATATGAGTTACCTTACACAGCATCATTAATATTGGATCAACGCATTCATATGTTGCATGCAAGAAGACTGAGTCTTTGGGTGATATATTTGAGGTTATAGCAAATGAGATGACTGTGGTAAGTTCGTTAAGGTAGCCTGTAGGAGTAAATAAGATGTTTAGGGAGGTACCCTTAGTAGTCCAAGGGGTTACCCTTTTAGCGAATTTGATGGAGCTGCCGTTTAGTGAGTTTGACTTAATCTTGGGTATGGATTGACTGGTGAAACACCGAGCCACCTTGGATTACGCTGCAAAGAAAATGGTGTTAAGAACGACGAAGGATAAGGAAGTAGTGGTGATTGGTGAACGCTGAAACTATTTGTCGAACGTGATTTTGGCGTTAAGAGCTAAGAAGTTAGTACAAAAGGGATGCGAAGCCTTTTTGGCTTATATTAGTGATACGGAGGCTCAGACGCTACTATTAAGGAGTTGAGAATGGTTAGGGAATTTTTGGATGTTTTTCTCAAGAAGTTGCCTGGGTTGCCACCCAACAGAAAAGTAGAATTTGGAATCGAGTTATTACCTATGACGGCTCTGGTGTCTATCGCTCCTTATCGGATGGCACCAAAGGAGTTGGTAGAACTTAAGGCATAGATTCCGGAATTGTTGGATCGATGATTCATTCGACCAAGTGTGTCTCCATGGAGAGCACTGGTGTTATTTGTGAAGAAGAAGGATGGAACCTTGCGAATGTGCATCGATTATCGATAATTAAACAAGTTAACTGTTAAAAACAAATACCCTCTACCGAGAATCGATGATCTTATTGACCAGTTTAGGGGAACTTCGGTGTTCTCGAAGATTGACTTTCGTTTGGGGTACCACCATTTAAGTGTTAAAGAGGTAGATATGCATAAGACAGATTTCAGAACTCGTTATGGGCACTACGATTTGTTGGTGATGCCATTCGGGCTGACAAACGCACCTGTAGCTTTCATGGATCTCATGAATCGGGTTTTCCAACCCTACTTAGATCGGTTTGCGGTCGTCTTTATAGATGACATTCTGGTGTACTCAAAAGATGAGGAGGAGCATGATGCACACTTAAGGATTGTGTTGCAGACTTTGAGGGAGAAACAGTTGTATGCCAAATTCAGTAAGTGTGAGGGAGGTTACTTTTCTAGGACATGTGGTGTCAACCGAGGGGATTAAGGTGGATCCTCGGAAAATTGAAGCGGTGTTAGACTGGAAAACACCTAAGTCAGTATCAAAAATCTAAATTTTTCTGGGCTTGGCAGGATACTATAGGCAATTTGTTGAGGGCTTTTCAGTAATTGCTGCACCCTTAAGTTGTTGAAGAAGGGGGTACCGTTTGTTTGGACGGACAAGCAGTAGGAGAGTTTTGGAAAACTTAAGAAAGTTTTAACTGAGGCCTCGATGTTGGTTCAGCCGGTGCCTGGGAAGGAATTTATGGTTTATAGTGTCGCGTCGCATGTGGGCTTAGGATGTGTCTTGATGCACGAAGGAAAGGTGGTTGCATATGCGTCACGACAACTTAAGACTCACAAGGTGAATTACCTAACCCATGATTTGGAGCTAGCTATGGTGGTTTTCGTGCTAAAGTTATAGAGGCATTACTTATACGGGGAGAAGTGCATAATTTATTCAGACCATAAGAGCTTGAAGTACCTCCTTACCCAAAGGAGTTCAACCTTAGGCAGCATAGGTGGGTGGAATTATTGAAGTATTATGATTACACAATTGAATACCACCCTTACAAAGCAAATGTGGTAGTCGACGCGTTGAATTGTGCTATGCTCGCCCGTTTAAGCTTGTTGGATGATGGTAGCTTGTTAGCTGAGCTTCAAGTAAAGCCGGTGTGGGTCGAACAGATAAGGAGTAAGCAATTAGTGGATGAGACTTTGAGTGCTCGTTTTAAACGAATAGAGAGTGGGGAGACATCGAACTTTGGGATGAACAGTGAAGAAGTGTTGTGTTTCTGTGGGAGAACGTGTATACCTAAAGACAATGATCTAAGACAGTCTATTCTGCGGGAAGCACATAACGGCCTCTATGCTATGCATCCTGGCGGGAATAAGATGTATCAAAATTTGCGGGAGCTTTACTGGTGGCCTAGATTTAAGCGCGAGGTTATGGAGTTTGTAAGTAAGTGTTTGGTCTGTCAAAAGGTGAAGGAGGAACATCAGTTGCCTTTGGGATTGCTTCAGCCAGTGAAGATTCCACTCTGGAAGTGGGAAAGGATCACTATGGACTTTGTTAGTGGGCTACCCTTGACGCCTACTAAGAAATACTCGATATGGGTTATAGTGGATCGGTTAACCAAGTCAGGCTATTTCCTACCGGTTCGTACTGATTACTCGTTACAAAAGCTGGCTAGGTTGTATGTGGTGGAGATTGTAAGGTTGCATGGAGTGCCAGTGTCCATAATATCCACATTTCACTTCGTGATTTTGGAAGAAGCTGCATGAGGCGTTAAGTACTAGGTTGAACTTCAGTACGGCATTCCACCCTCAAATTGATGGATAGTTGGAAAGGGTGATCCAAGTACTGGAAGATATGTTGAGGGCATGTGTGATTGAGTTCCGAGGTAGTTGGGAGGATTATTTACCATTAGCCGAATTCGCGTATAATAATAGCTACCAAGCAAGCATTGGGATGGCTCCATACGAAGCACTGTATGGGTGAAGGTGTCGACCTCCAGCATGTTGGGCGGAGTTGGGCGAACGAGGAGTTTTGGGCCCTGAGTTAGTAGCCGATATTGACGATAAGGTAAAATTGATTCGGGATGGTTTGAAGGAGGCCTCGGATAGGCAGAAGTCATATGTTGACCTTAAGCATTGAGAGATAGAGTATGCAGTGGGGGACTTAGTTTTTCTTAAGGTCTCTCCGTGGAAGAAGGTATTAAGGTTTGGACGAAAGGGGAAGCTAAGCCCAAGCTTCATTAGGCCATATTGGGTTCTAAGGCGAATTGGGTCAGTCGCTTATCAGCTGGAATTACCTCCTGAACTAAGCCAGATCCATGATCTATTTCATGTTTCCATGCTGAGATGGTATCGCTCAGATCCTTCGCATGTCATGTCAGTTGAAGAAATCGAGGTTAGGCCAGACCTAGCTTTTGAGGAAGAGCCCATACAAATAATTGATCGAGATGTCCAATAGTTGATAAGGAAGTCCGTTCCATTTGTCAAAGTGCTTTAGCAGAATTACAAAGCTGAGGAAGCTACTTGGGAACCTAAGGCAGCGATGCGACGCCAATATCCTCAACTGTTTGAATCAGGTAAAATTTCGAGGATGAAATTTCTTTTATGGGGGTAGAGTTGTAATGACCAAAAATACCGAAACCCAAAAGTCCCAAAATCTTGAATTTTCTTTTTTTTTGTCTATACTGAGTGACTCCGGTTAAGTATTAATTATGCAAGGGTAGGTCTTGGTCAAGGTTTGAGTTCAAATTAAGGGGTAGAAGAAATTATAATTTAATTATTAAAAGAATCCAGGTTGGCAAGTAGTTGGGCTTTTAAGTAAAGATAGGGGAAAATAGCATCAAAAAGCCTTATGGAGGAGTGGCTTAGTGACGCCACTTAGAGTGTAGGGAGGTGGCGTTAATAGCTAGCAAGGAGGTCCAAGGTTCGAATCCTAGCTTAGTGTTTTTAAAAGTTTAATTTTGGCCTTCTAGAAGGTTGGAAATGGCGTGGAAATGGACTCCAAGGGAAGTGTTCAGGATAGAAATCTGAGGAAAAGTTCAAGGGGTTATTAAGGAGAAAAATGAGGGGATAAGAAGTGAGGAGTAAGTGGAGTCGAAATGGGAACTTCGACTTGAGGAGTTCGGCCATAAAGGTTATAAATAGGTGCCGAATGCAAGGGTATGAGGCTAATGCCGAAATCTTTTTCTCACCTTGTTGCCAGAAACCCTCTTCCCTAAAAGCCAAAAACCCATCTATTTTCTTCCTTTTCTTTCTGTCGATTTCTCCAAAAGCCAAAAATTGTTGTTCTCCTATTTATTTTCCTTCTGCCGATTTTTTTGTTTCACTTTGGGGTTTAGCCGATTCTTCATCCCCTTTCCCTTGGTGCCAAATAAGCAATTGTTGCCATTCAAATCTCTAGAGCCGGATACTCTTTGACCGAATCTAGTGTAAGTCTTACTCTTCCAATCAATTTTCTTTGCTAAGTATCGAATATTGTCCCTCACTCTGTTTAATCAACTGTGGTAGGGAATTAGCATCGGATCTCGGATCTTAGCTCATTGCCGAATTGCTCCTTAGGTGTTGCGGTATTGGTAAGTATTCCCCTCCTATTGGCTAAGGTGGCCAAATATTCATAGTTAAGGTAAGGGGACTTGTGTTGGATACGCGTCATCTATTATTTTGGTTTTAATGAGTAAGATTAATGATGATCTAGGGAGTATGTGATCAAGGAAAGCTATTAAGGATTGGTGTTCAAGGTAAGGTTAAGGTGAGGTTTCAGTTTTTGGGTAGAATATGGTTTAAGCATACAATTAATGGAAGGGTGATATTGTTGTAGGTTGGTGACAAAGGGAATCGTGGCATGCTTGCTTACCTGGTGTGTACATACACTGCACACACACTATGAATCAGAAAAGTCAAAATGCCAAAATGTCGAAAAGCCAAAATGCTGAAAAGCTAAAAGTTTGGCTACGGTAGTCTTGCGAGCGCGTGAACACTCATAAGGGTGAGACCAATAAGTTGCCTGAGACCCACTGGCGATTCTTTGGACTTGGGTTGTGATTTGGCCATACGGGCCAAAATCGACTAAATGGGCCCGATGGGCATAATAGGCAAAAACTGAATATTGATGCTATGTGATAGGAATTTGTAGGTGAGCATGAATATGAATGGGACTAGGCCTAACGGGCCATATAAATGTCATTTGGCCCTAATGGACCATATACATGTGACTTGGGCCTAATGGGCCATATGAATATGATTGGGCTTAATGGGCTAGATACAGCAATGTGAATTTGTTTGGGCGTTGTAAGGGGTTTTGGGCCTAGTATATGATAACTACATAAGACTTCATTAACATATTGTGACTGTGGACAAGTCAAAGGGTTAAGGTGTGGTAACAGGTAAATGCATGTCTAGGATTGGATCTAGGGAGAGCTTGGTACTTAAGCGGTCTTAATGACCCACCTCCTCTTCTCTGGAATCCTACATGGTGCATAGTATTCATTCATCCTAGCTCGCGAGACTTGTTATCGGGTCAAAGTAAGTGAAAACCATAATTAAGGGAAAGTTATCGAAATGCCCCTAAGGGCGAAAATAACCAAAATACCCCTAGCTGTTGAATGTAAGTTTTATGGATGTGACATGCATACATATGATGTTCTGCTTAGGTTGCATATTGGGTGGGAACTATGGAACAGAGGAAGTATATGAGGATCGCATGGTTGCCTGACAATCGTGGATCCACCGACGGCTTTTAAAGCCCAATATGTAAATGAAGGTAGTTCCGCAACCGGGCTACCATTGGTGTGTGGGTTGGGTGGGTCGATATTTATATCCCCACATGGTGTGACAGGGGACGGAGTTGGTGTGTAGTTGATGGATAATTTGGATGGGATTGTATTGCATGTTTGATGATTTCTCTTTGAATGCTTGTTTTTCATCGAGGGTTGTACACACTGAGTTCGCGAAAACTCACCCCCTCTTTTATTTTATTTTCAGGTGATGTCAGTAGAAGGTTCGATGTTTGGAGGGACATCGGGTGGCCAACTAGCAAGATAATTCAGACTTGGTTTTTTTTAAGCATTTAAGTTTTTATTTCTTTTTAAGTGTGTTCAGACCATATTGTAATAATGTTTTCATTATGTTATTATTACTTGAATTATTAATATTATTTTCATTGTAATAACAAGAAGCTGAACATGGTTTCTTAAACTATAGTATGTCTTTTCAACGTTTCGTAACTAAATTTTTAAGTGACATTTTTTCATCAAATCTTATGTTTCAAACAAGTGATTGAAAGGAGTTTATTTTTAAGATGTTCTTTTATTTTTAAGATGTGACACGTCGAGTTCAGCCATAACATTCAGTCCTAGTTTGGGGTGTTACAATTGCCATGTATCATAAATTGGGGGTCTTTAAAGGGCAAGTAGACCCTTAGATTATAGCTTGGCCGGCCATGAGACAAGAAAATTCATCTAGTCAATGGGTTAGGTAAATTGATGACTTAATGTTATCTAGAAATAAAATAAAAGAGAAATGTTGTCATCTCTTCTTACCTTTCCTTCTTCCACCAAAAATATCAGCCATTAGAGGAGTTTTTGAAGCTTGAAATTTCAGCCACTTAGGCTCTCTACAAATAAATAATTAAAAATTCGAGCCTAGACTGGGGAAAAGCGAAGCAAGTGGACTCAGTCGAACTAGTCGCCAGATTTTGAGTATTGAGGTAAGTTGTATGTAAATAATAAAAATTCATTAATATTATATATGTTTGAATTGATATAGCATAAGTTTCTTAATTGTGGTAATGAAAATAGTTGATAATAATTTAGATAATAGAACTCCCGGGTGTACGTTAGGAACAAATCGGATATTCGTGCCATGACATTTGGGTTATTTTTGCGCTAGTGAAAGACATGTTTGGGACATGAATCCGCCTCGAGATGTAAGCCAGTGTAAGACATGTCTGCGACATGTATCGGCTATGAGATGTGTCAGTGTAAAACCATGTCTGCGACATGGCATCGGCACAGAGATGTGAGAGCCAGTGTAAGACCATGTTTGGGACATGGCGTCGGCCTTGATTTCGATAGTCAATGTAAGACCATGTCTTGGACTTGGCATCTACTTGATGGATGAGCCAGTGTAAGACCATGTCTGGGACATGGCATCGATATTACACGCTATGTTTGAGGGTTAATTAATATCCGATAGCATTCCAAATGGTTCAACTGTGAGAGTCATAGTTTAAGTTAAACAAGGAAAGTATAACCATGTTGTGAGTGGTACAGGTACCTATTTGAAATATATAAGATGTGAGCTTAATATATGCTATGTGAAATGTATTGGCTAGTGATGAGTAGGTTGTGCTTATGCCTACTTTAATACTATGAGCAGGATGATGAATAGGAAAGCTGTTGTTATATTTATTGCATACAACTTCCTAAGCTTGATGCTTACCCTATTTCTTTCCATTTTCTTATAGTGCCGCTTAATTAGCTTGTGGATCAATGGACGTCGGAGGCATCGATCACACTATCAATCGAAGCACTTGGTATAGTTAGATCTATTTATTTTGATTATGGCATGTATAAGACCCTAACTTTAGAATTTTGTCTCATTGTTAATTAGCCAAATGTGTTGGCTTATTTTAGCATTTTGATTCATTTTTTATAAGGCCACGAAAATGGCTAAAGTTGAAAGTTGTTATATGAATACAAGAAGTTATTTCATGAATGGGTGATTTATTGGTTGTTTTAGTAAATATGAAATGTGTAAAGGCTTTAGATGTGGTGGTTGGATTGGGTAATCATATTAAGATGATCTTTAGCATGATGGATGTTGTTATTTTGTGTTTCACGGTGGCAAAGGGCTTGGTAAATAGCCCTATGTTGTCCACACGGGTAGACACACGGGCGTGTTGTTTGGCCGCGTGTCCCCTACACGTAAAAATTTCAACTCAGTATGCATGGTAGTAAACCCATGCGCAGAGACATAGCCGTGTGTCTCAGCCGTGTGAAGGACACGGCCTAGCATATGTGCCTTGGCTGTGTGACCTTTACGGATTGCCGATGTTAGAAATAGAATGTCAAGATTTTTAGACACGGTCTAAGACACGGAAGTGTCACGACCATGTGGGGGACACGGGCCATGGACACGGGGCATGTGTCAAGCTATGTGAAAACCCCTGTAGGTTCGAATTTAGATTTTAATTTGCACGGATGTGAGACAAGGGCGTGTCCCTAGAGGCTTAGGTCGTGTGTGTCACATGGGCCATCAGTACTACCTTGTTATAATGAACACATGGGTGTGTTACTCTTCCATACAGGCGTGTACACTATTTCATGGGTCATTTTTCTTATTAAATCTGATTAAGGATTTGAGTTAGTTCCAAATGGTTTCTACTGAGAGTTTGAGGCCTCGTAGGCCCACATTAAGGAGTTTAAACATGGTTAGAAAAAAGTTTTAAACTTGATCAAGTCTTGGTGACTCAGAAATGATTGTATGCATATGGTTAAGTATGGTAATGCCTAATGCCTAGTCCCGGTCTCGGACTCGGGTAAGGTATGTTACATTTAGTGGTATTAGAACTATGGTTTAGTCAATTCTAGGACTAACCTAGCACGAGTACAAGTCTAACTATAGATGTCGTAGTTTTATATTGATAGTATGATGACTCCTGACTATTATAAATTATGTTTGTCATATAGTAAATGGATCTTGACGTAGCTATGATAGATGACGTGGAAAGTAATGTGTCAGCTCCCATGGAAGGGACTACGCCGGTTGATAGTGGGCCTGTGACGATGAGTCAGGGCAGAGGAGCTAGAGGAGCTTACCTCCATATGATGGATGCGTGGTATTCGGAGTTCATTTGTGCAAATCCAAATGCTCCACCTCCCTTACCTTCTCCGATTCTTTAGTTTATCCCTGTAGCTCCGCAAGGAGTGGATTTGGTTGAGAGAGAGAATCCCCCAGTAGATAAGATACGAAAGCAAGGGGCTGAAGGAATTTTGGGTTAAGATTGATGATGACCCAGAGAGAGTAGAATTTTGGTTAGAAAATACCATTCGGGTATTTTATGAGTTATCGTGAACGTCTGAAGAGTGCGTGAAGTGCGCAGGTTCACTCCTACGAGACTCAGCCAATCAATGGAGGAACTCCCTTGTGTTGGTTGTACCAAGGGAAAGGATTACATGGAAGTTCTTCCAGGAGGAGTTCTGGAAGAAGTACATTAGTCAGAGATTTATGGACCAGAAAAGAAAAGAGTTTTTAGAGCTGAAGCAAGGTCGTAGGACGGTAACTAAGTACGAACGTGAGTTTGTGAGACTTAGCAAATATGCACGGGAGTGCGTATCTACAAAAGCCATTATGTACAAGAGGTTTGAGGATGGTTTGAACAAAGACATTCGTCTATTAGTTAGCATAATAGAGATAATGGAATTTGTGATGCTCGTGGAGAGAGCATGTAAGGTCAATGAATTGGCCAAAGAGAAGAGAAGAGTTGACGTCGAGTCCCGAGACTCAAGGAATAGACAAATAGGGAAATCACAACAGACCTCATCTAAGAGACCGAGAGTTTCCTACCCGATCAAATGCGTCAGTTGGGTTCTCGAATAAGAGCAAGAATAAGCAACATACGATGTCTAGAGCCCAAACCACTTCTGTCACGAGTGTTGGTAGTGCTCGGCCAAACAGACCGAAGTGCTCACAATCCAGTAGATGTCATTTCAACAAATACCGAGAGAATGATAGAGGTTGCTTCAAATGTGGATCTTTGGACCACTTCATTCGAGACTACCTTAAATTAGAAGAGAATGAGAAAAAGCAAAACGTAAGGGCAAGTATCAGATGAACCGGATAACTCACCAGTACTGATTTCGTCTTTGATTGTTGAGAAATATTTGAGAAAAGGGTATGAGTCCTACCTAGCATTTGTATTGAACACCAAAGAGTTAGAAGTGAAAATTGAAACAGTGTCGGTGGTACGTGAGTATCTGTATGTGTTTCTGAAAGAGTTGCCCTGATTACCTCCAACCAGAGAAATAGAGTTTAGCATCGAGATAGTCCCTGGTACATCACCTAACTCAATTGCTCCGTATAGAATGGCTTCAGCAGAGTTAAATGAGCTGAAGGCTTAGTTACAAGAGTTAACAGATAAAGGTTTTGCAAGACCGAGTTATTCACCGTGGGGTGCTCCGGTACTTTTTGTGAAAAGAAAGTCGAGTCGATAAGATTGTGCATAGACTATAGACAGTTCAGCAAGGTAACTGTGAAGAACAAGTATCCCTTGCCAAGGATCGATGATCTATTCGATCAGTTGAGAGGAGCCACTGTGTTTTCTAAGGTTGACATAAGGTCAGGCTACTATCAGTTAAGGGCTAAGGAGCAAGATGTGCCAAAAATCGTATTTAGGATGAGGTATGGGCACTATGAGTTTCTTGTTATGCCCTTCGGTTTAACAAATCCTCTTGCGATGTTCATGGATTTGATGAACCGCACTTTCCAACCGTATTTGGATAAATTTTGTCTTCATTTTTATCGATGACATACTGATTTATTTGCGTGATTAGAGTGAGAACGCAAAGCATTTGAGGACAAATTTACAAACCTTGAGAGATAAGCAGTTATACGCCAAGTTCAGTAAGAGTGAATTTTGGCTTAAAGAGGTCACATTCCTAGGACACATTGTGTCTAGTGATGGGATCAGAGTTGACCCAAGCAAGATCCCAGCTATTGTTGAATGGAAACCACTGAGGAATGTGATAGAGGTTCGAAGCTTTTTGGGTTTAGCTGGGTACTACAAAAGATTCGTGAATGCACTCTTTAAGATAGCTACTCTAATGACCAGGTTGTTACAAAAGGACGTCAAGTTTGAATGGACAGAGAAGTGCCAACAAAGTTTCGAGAAATTAAAAGCCTTGTTGACTGAGGATCCAGTTCTGGTGCAACCAGAATCGGGGAAAGAATTCATGGTATATATCGATGCCTCCTTAAATGGATTGGGGTGTGTGCTCATGCAAGAAGGTAAAGTGATAGCATATGCCTCAAGACAGCTAAAGCCACACGAGAAGAATTACTCGACGCACGATTTAGAGTTGGCCGCCATTCTGTCCATGCTGAAAATCTGGAGATACCATTTGTATGGCGAAAGATGCCGAGTGTTCACTAACCATAAGAGTCTAAAGTATTTGATGACTCAGAAGGAGATAAATTTATGGCAACGAAGGTGGTTGGAGTTAATAAAGGATTATGAGTTGGTGATTGACTACCACATCGAAAAGGCGAATGTAGTCACCGATGCTTTGAGTACAAAATCAATATTCTCCCTGAGGGCTATGTGTGACACCCCTAATTTGACCCTAGTCGAAAGTGGTTTTGGAACCCCAAAACCGAGTCACAAAAATAATCAGATGTTATATTTTGTGCTTATTGAATGTGGAATTTTTATGTGCGAATATTTCGTGCCTTGATTTAATTTATAAGAAAGGACCCATGTGATAAGACTTGAAAATGTGATAGGTGAAATTTAAAGTGGCCAAATAATGCATGAGTTATTGACATGAGGGACTTGCATGTCAAGTGGACCACTTTTAATTAGTGGCCGGCCATAATGATAGTTGATAGATATTATATGCATTTTATTTTAGCATGATAATAGTTAATGGCTTTATATTATGGAAGAAAGAATAATTAAAAGAAGGAAAGAGTGATAGAAACAAGGTATGTCCATCTTTCTTTTCCCCATTGCCGTAACTAGTGAAAGAAAAAAAAAGGGAGAAGAAGAGGCCAAGGCATTCGGCAATGGTTAGTTCATAAATCAAAGGTATGTTAATGTGATTTTTATGTAATTGTTCATGAATTTAAACCATAGTGCATGTGTGAAAATTTGATGTTTTAATTTAGACTTATGAAGGTGAATTTCATGTGATTGACTTAGTTGAGAACCTAAGAAAATATGATAGAGGAATATGTAAGGATAAAATGATAACAAAGTGAGGAAACTTGGGTTTGCATGTCAAATCACCCAAACCTCAAGTAGTGGCCGGCCAAGCAAGGATGGTTCTTCCATTAAGTTGAATTTTTAATGATGCTTTTATTAGTAAATGATTAAAATAGATCAAAAAAAAAGAAAGGGGGAATAAAATAAGAAAGCAAGAGAAAGTCTTCATCTTCTTTCTTTTCTTGAAGTGCCGTGAGCTAGGGAAGGAGGGGAGACTTCATTGTTTTTGGGTTCTAGCCGAAACTAAAGAAAGAAAAAGGGGAAAGTGTTTTGGGAATGTTCGGTCTTTTGGAGGCCAATTTCTAAGGTAATTTCATTGTAATTTTGTTAAATTTTGATGAATACGAGCTTCACTTCTTTATCTAGCCGAAACCCATTTGCTAATTTTGGTCTAAGTGGCGTATTAAGTTCGGTTCATGTGTTTTTGAGCTAGGGATTTGTTTTTAAAGTTAAAAGTTGCTGGATAAGTGTTGGATGGACTTGATAATGTTAAAATTATTGAGTGTGTAAAGTTATAAGTTTAGTTTATGATTGGGAGCTTAAATTTAGCTCAAATTTAACTCAATTTCTTATATTAAGCATTTCAGCTATGGTGTGGATTGCATAAAATTTGAAGTATTTGATGTTTGAGAGTTCTAAATAGTTAATTATTAAGTGAGGCTTAGTAATTTTGTGTTAAAGATGAATTTCATTACTAAAAGTGGTATTCTGCTATGTGGCATTGTGTTAAATTTTGGATGTTGTTTTTTTTAATTTTAAATTGACTATTAAGTAAGCTTTAAGGTTGTTAAATGGTAAAAAGAGACTTGAGAGTGATGTTTAGGTAGCTTTCGGCCTTATAGTGAATTATGATTGTTAAAGGATGGACTTAAGTTGTGTATATGGGATTTAACCTTGCCGATTATGTGTTAACAAGGTGAAAATGGTTATGTTGCGTTAATAGAGTGCCGAATGTGAATTTGGTGTTAAGCTATATTTGAATACTTGGTTGAATGATTTTTGATATACCCGAAATAAGGTGCATGAATTATGGATTAGTAATGATTTGAATTTGTTTAAATCTAGCTCAAGAAAAAAGGACACCAACTTCGGATAGGGAAAAGAGAAAGTAGTTGAATAGCCGATTTGTACTAAGTCGATCAAATTCAAGGTAAGTTCTTAAGTATTTGAGTTTGATTCCTTTGTAAGTTTTAAGTGTTTAAACGTTGAGTAAATTCAATTATAATAGGACATGATGAGTTGATTTAATAAGATATGATGTGACCATGATATGTTCTAAGCTCAAATGGTAAGTTCTTAAGTGTTTGAGCTTGGGAATTTAAGGGTAATTTGAAATAGTCTGCTTCGGACAGCAGCAGTAACGTGACTTTAGAAAATCACCATAAATTTATGGACTTGAATTAGAGGCTGAATGAGACATGAAATTAAAGCTTAATGAGTCTAGTTTCTTATAAAAGAAACCGTGTAAGCAAAGCAATTTCCGATAATGAGATATTTAAAGTTGTGTGTGACGGTGTCAGAATGACTCCGAAATCCTCTGTTCTGTTTTTAGAAAATACTTATAAATTGTACAAAAATGGTTATAAGATAAAATTTATATGCTTAGACTCCTTACTGAGTCTAGTTTCAAATGAAATCAAATACAACACATTTTGAATTCTGTAAAACGAGAAATCTGATTCGTAGTGAAGAGTGGTCAGATTAGTCAAACAGTGAAACAGGGGAAACTTTAAGGTATTGATTGGCCAAACCTAAAATTCTGGAAATTTTATGGATGGAAGATATACGAGTCTATATTCAGGAAAAATTAACGGAAAGTGATTTGGAGTTTTGTAGCTCCAGTTATAAATGATTTAGTGACTATTGCTCAGGAAAAACAGCTTGTGCTGAATTTGAGATTGTGTTGTAAACCTTGATAAACTTGTTCTAGTTGCTCATAAGCTATTGATTAAACCCATACGTGAATTCTAAATTGTGATATTGGAAAATGATAGATGTAGATTCAGCCAAGACAGTATATATGTGATAAGGCCTAATGGCCGATGTGATGAATGTGAAAGTGTATATATATATGATAAGGCCTAATGGCCGATGTGATGAATGTGAAAGTGTATATGTGTGATAAGGCCTAATAGCCGATGTGATGAATGTGAAAGTGTATATATGTGATAAGACCTAATAGCCGATGTGATGAATGTGAAAGTGTATATATGTGATAAGTCCTAATGGCCGATGTGATGAATGTGAAAGTGTATATATGTGACAGGGCCGAGTGGCCAACGTGATGGATGTGAAAGTGCATAAATGTGATAAGTCCCGAAGGGCATTTGTGTCAGTACTATATCCGGGTTAAAACCCCGCAGGCTTTATGCGAGAATATTATCACTGATTAATGTCCGTAAGCTTCGTGCTCATACTATATCCGAGCTCTAAAGACCCGATGACTACGTGTGGAAATTTTGTCCGGGTAAGACCCGATAACTTCGTGTGGAGATTATGTCCGGGTAAGACTTCGTAATAAGAATTGCTTATAAATATATTCAATGCGAAAGGTTAAACAGGTATGTACTCCAAGTTTATATGTGAGCTTGATTTGCACTAAATCATAAGGTAGTTATGTGATGCATACGAGAGCAATCTATGAGACTATTCCTATGATTATGTGACATCGGATTAGTGTGAGAGGTGATGTAAAATCATACGATATATCTATGTCACATGAGCTCACTTTTATGTGAAAGTTTATCTGCCTATTGTATATGATGAGATGTGCATATTCGGTAAAGGGATGGTATGCCTGAAGGAAGAGAGAAATAAAAATACGAACAACTATGTTATAATTTGATTGTTATCTGTTGACACTGCTTAAAACTTACTAAGCATTGTAATGCTTACTCCGTTTACTCTGTTTCCTCTGTTTTATAGATCTCATTGCGAAGCTACAGGCTCGGGGATCATCAGCAACTAGTCACACTATCACTATCCACTGTTTGGTACTGCTATGTTTTGGATTATCTTATGGCATGTATAAAATAGACTAGTGGCGGAAGAATATTTTGGTTAATGTATATAGCCATGCGAAAATGGCTTATATATGTTTGAGCATAATGTTATAATCATTTGGTATGGAATGGTTAATCACTATCATAATTTGTGCTATTTATGCTAAAAGGGCTAGTTGAATCATGGAAACTATGAAATAGGTAAAGTCTACCTTAAAGGCAGATGCTGGCAGCAGCAGTGATGTAGATTTGGAAAATCACTAAAAATAGTAGAATTGGAATTAAATAATGAATAAATTATGTAAACGAACCTTGATGAATCTATTTTCATAGGAAAGTAACGAAACGATCATATGGACAGTATGTTAAGAGATATTCAGGTTCTCGTGAGACAGGGCCAGAACGGTTTCTGGATTCCCTATTCGGATTTTGGAAATTCATTATAAATTAACCAGATATAATTAGGAGTCATGCTATATATGTATAGATTCCTCTATGAGTCTAGTTTCTATAGAAACAAACGGCATCAGTATTGAAGCTCTGTGCAGGGAGATATCCAAGTCGTAATGCGCAAAGGTCAGTGTAGTCGATCCCTGTCACATGGGAGACTTTGACTAATAAACTGTACTAATTGGCCCGACCAAAAATTCTAGAAAAAAATATGTAGATGTGAATTTTAGTCTAGTTTCAGAAAAAAATTACGAAACTGATTTTCGAGTTGTGAAACTCAAGATATGATTTTAAGGTGACAGTGTCGCAGTTAGCCAACTGCCTAGAAAATTTTAAAATGGACTGCGATAGTAAGCGAATTTAGTCTGTGAACCCCTCGTGTCCGACTCCGGCAACGGTCTCGGGTCCGGGGTGTTACACTATGAATACTCAGCTGACCGTGATTTATGATGGCTCAATTCTAGCTAAGATGAGAGATAGACCGATGTTCTTTCAAGAGATATGCAAAGCTCAAAAAGGTAATAAGGACTTGCAAACTAAGATGGCTCAGTGTGAGATAGGAAATAAATCAGAATTTCGTATTGGTATCAACAGGTGTATAATGTTCCGAGAAAGAATTTATATACCAAGGATAATGAGCTTATTCAGAAGATTTTATGAGAGGTGCATAGTGGTTGCTTGTCTATCCATCTGGGTAGTGTAAAAATTTATAACGACATGAACAAAATGTACTGGTGGTCGGGAATGAAAAGAGACATTTTTTAGTTTGTTTCTAAGTATCTAGCTTGTCAACAAGTGAAGGCCGACCACCAAGTACCCTTGGGTTTACTTCAGCCTGTGATGGTTCCTAAGTCGAAATGGGACCGGGTAACCATGGATTTTGTGACAGGGTTGCCTTTGACGCCTCAGTTTGGTTCATTGTTGATAGACTTACTAAGATGACACATTTTATACCAGTGAGTACCGACTTTTCCTTTGAAAGATTGGCTGATCTTTACATTTCTGAGATCGTGAGACTTCATAGAGTACTTTTGTCGATCATTTCGGATAGAGATCTGAGGTTTATCTTGCAGTTTTGGAAGAAGTTGCAAGAGTCATTGGGAACAAAATAGAATTTTGGTACAACATTTCACTCGTAAACCGACAGTCAGTATGAGAGAGTCATTCAGATATTGGAAGACATGTTACGGTGTTGTTTTCTTGAGTTTTAAGGCAATTCGGAGAGGTATCTACCACTGGTCAAATTTGCCTACAACAACAGTTATTAGTCAAGTCTGAAAATAGCGCCTTATGAGGCTTTGTATGGGCATAAGTGTCGAACACCCTTGTATTGGACTGAGCTGAGAGAAAATATAATTCACGGGGTTGACTTAGTCAGAGAAACTGAAGGAAAGGTTAAAGTGATTCATGATTGCATAAAGGCCGTGTCGGATAGAAAAAAATACTAAGGGAATTTGAAATGGAAAGAGATCTAGTTTCAAGTCGGGGATAAAGTGTTTTTGAAAGTATCCCTGTGGAAGAAAGTTCTTAGATTCGGTAGAAAAGGCAAGCTAAGTCCACGGTTTATTGGACTTTATGAGATTACCGAGAGAGTAGGGCTCGTTGCCTACCGTTTGGCTTTACCCTCAGAATTGGAAAAGATTCAAGACATGTTTCATGTGTCCATGTTACGTTGATATAGATCAGATCCTTCGCATGTGATCGCGCCAACTGAGGTTGAGATTCAGCCGGATATGACTTATGGTGAAGAGCCGGAAAAGATTTTGGCTTGGGAGATTAAGCAATTGAGGAATAAGAGCATAGCACTGGTTAAGGTATTATGGCTTAGACATCGGGTCGAAGAAGCCACATGGGAACCCAAAGAGACCATGAGAGACCACTACCTGAATTTGTTCACCAATAACATTTTTAGGGACAAAAATCCCTAAGGACAGAGAATTGTAACAGCTCGATTTTGGGTTCAGTCGGAACAGTGGTTTCTAGACCACCAATTAAAGTTGGAGATATTATTTTATTATTATTTTAGAGTTTTAGCATGTTTATATTAGTGCATGAAAAATTTGGTGAAGTAATTTTAGCGTTTGTGGGCTTAATTATGAAAAAGGACTAAATCGCATAAAATGTAAAAGTATTAATTTGATAGCTAAAGGGGTTAAATTGCTATATATCATAAATTGAGGGATAAAGGGAAAATAGACCCTTAGATTATAGCTTGGCCAGCCATGAGACAAGAAAATTCATCTAGTCAAAGGGTTAGGTAAATTGATGACTTAATGTTTTCTAGAAATAAAATAAGAGAAAAATGTTGTCATCTCTTCTTACCTTTCCTTCTTCCACCAAAAATATCATCCATTAGAGAAGTTTTTGCAGCTTTAAATATCAGCCACTTAGGCTCTCTACAAATCAAGAAGTACAAAATCTAGGCCTAGACCAGGGAAAAGCGAAGCAAGTGGACTAAGCCGAACTAGTCGCCACATTTTGAGTACCGAGGTAAGTTGTATGTCAATAATAAAAATTCATTGTTATTATATATGTTTGAATTGATATAGCCTAAGTTTCTTAATTGTGGTAATGAAAATACTTGATGATAATTGATATAATAGAACTCCTGGGTGTACCTTAGGAACAAATCGGATATTCGTGCCATGACATTTGGGTCATTTGTGCGCTAGTGTAAGACATGTCTGGGACATGCATCAGTCACATTATGAGAGCCAGTGTAAGACAATCTCTAGGACATGGCAATGACATTAAGAAGAGAGCTAGTGTAAGACATGTCTGGAAAATGCATCGGCCTCGAGATGTAAGCCAGTGTAAGACATATCTAGGACATGCATCGGCTATGAGATGTGTCAATGTAAGACCATGTTTGGGACATGGCATCGACACGAAGATGTGAGAGCCAGTGTAAGACCATGTTTGGGACATGGCATCGACACGAAGATGTGAGAGCCAGTGTAAGACCATGTTTGGAACATGGCGTCGGCCTCGATTTTGTTAGTCAGTGTAAGACCATGTATTGGACCTGGTATCGACTTAATGGAGGAGCCAGTGTAAGAACATGCTTGGGACATGTCATCGGTATTACACCCTATGTTTGAGGCTTAATGAATATCCGATAGCATTCCAAATGGTTCAATGGTAAGAGTCATAGTTTAAGTTAAACAAGGAAAGTGTAACCATGTTGTGAGTGGTACAAGTACCTATTTGAAAAGTATAAGATGTGAGCTCAATATATGCTATGTGAAATGTATTGGCTAGTGATGAATAGGTTGTGCTTATGCCTACTTTAATACTATGAGCATGATGATGAATGGGAAAGTTGTTGTTATATTTATTGCATGCAACTTCCTAAGCTTGATGCTTACCCTATTTCTTTCCATTTTCTTATAGTGCCGCTTAATTAGCTTGTGGATCAACGGAAGTCGAAGGCATCGATCACGCTATCAATCGAAGCACTGGGTATAGTTAGATCTATTTATTTTGATTATGGCATGTATAGGACCTTTACTTTAGACTTTTGTGTCATTTTTAATTAGCCAAATGTGTTGGCTTATTTTATCATTTTGATTCATTTCGTATAAGGCCACGGAAATGGCTAAAGTTGAAAGTTGTTATATGAATACAAGAAGTTATTTCATGAATGGGTGATTTATTGGTTGTTTTAGTAAATATGAAATGTGTAAAGGTCTTAGATGTGGTGGTTGGATTGGGAAATCATATTCTGATGATCTTTAGCATGATGGATGGTGTTATTTTGTGTTTCAGAAAGGCTTGGTAAATAGCCCTATGTTGTCCACATGGGTAGACATACGGTAGGTTGTGTGTGACACATGGCCAGCCCCATGGGCGTGTTGTTCAGCTATGTGTCCCCTACACCTAAAAAATTCAAGTCAGTATGTGTGCTACTAGACACACGGGCAAAGACATGGCCGCGTGTCTTAGCCGTGTGCCTAGCACATGGGCATGTGCCTTAGCCTTGTGACCCTTAAGGATTGCTAATGTCGAAAACAGAATGTCAAGACTTTTAGACACGAGCTAGGACACGGGCATGTCACAACCGTGTGAGGGACATGGGCCATGGACACAGGTGTGTGTCAGGCCGTGTAAAAACCCCTATAGGTTCGAATTTAGAATTTAATTCACACAGACGTGGGACATAGGCATGTCCCTAGAGGCTTAGGCCGTGTGTGTCACACGGGCCATCAGTACAGTCGTGTTATAATGAACACAAGGGCGTGTTACCCTTCCACACAGGCGTGTGCCCTGTTTCAAGGGTTATTTTTTATTAATTTGGTTTAAGGACCCGAGTTTGTTCCAAATGGTTTCTAATGAGAGTTTGAGGCCTTGTAGGCCCACATTATGGAGTTTAAACAAGGTTAGGAAAAGGTTTTAAATTTGATCAAATCTTGGTGACTCAAAAATGATTGTATGCATGTGGTTAAGTATGGTAATACCTCGTGCCCAGTCCCGATCTTAGACTCGAGTAAGGGGTGTTACAGACGTAAAATCATGAGAGTTTGAGAGAAAAAAAGAAAGATAATGAAAAAAATGAAAAATTGAAAGAAAATTCGACTGAGAGAGAAATTAAAAAATCAAGAAAGAAAGAGCTTGAGAAAAAAAGAAAATGAGATTGAAGAACATGAAAAAAAAAGAGTGTGTGAGAAAAGAGAAAAAAGATGAAAAAGAAAAAGAAAGTTAAAGAAAAAGGGAAAGTGGGAAAAAAAGAGAAAGAATTTAAGAAAGTGGAAGGAAAAGAAAGTTTGATAGATGATGTGTTGAATGAAAATAAAATCTGAGGTAAAATTTGAGAGAATTTTAGTGAGGGAAGAAAATAAAGAGCAAGAAACTATTCAAGCAAAAGTTAGGAGTGAATTTTTACTAACCAATCATAACTTAGTTTTGTCTAGTTGTGTTTCTTTGCTACTTTCAAAAATCTATTGTCAAATTTTTCATTACATTACTCCACTCTCGAAAGATGAGTCCATTTGTGTGTGTGAGGTAAGTTGGAAACTAAGATTTCTCTACACGAACAAAAAGTTAATGAAGGTAAGAAAATTGGGGAATTTGATTTAAGAAGGCATTCTTTGAAATTTGATAATTAGTTTGTTTCTGATTTTGTTTTAAAAGAATTTCCTTACGATAAACTATTTTTGTGGTCTAATGATTTCAAAAATGAATCATCACATACATATTTTATTTATTTGATTGTAATTGTTATGAGACACCTTTAATTCATTGTGGAAAGTTTTTATGGTTGATCATACCTCTTCAAGAAAAGTTCGTGAGTGATTCTTATGTGAAAATTCATCCACCCAACTTTTCTTTAGTTGATATTGGTGGTATATTTTTGCAAAGAAGACATTTTCTTCATGGTGAATCAGTAGATCAAAATCATATTCTTGAACCCAGAGCTTATTTTTCTAAGTCATTGTTGAGAGAAGTCAAGCATCAGGAATTAATTTGGAGTAATCCTGTGAACAACTTTTGTTTGCTCAATGTTTCATCTTTGTTCCAAGAATGAAGTATTTGAATTGTGATGAATTGCAAATGTAAACCCAAGGTTTTGATCTCGGAGTTCTTTGTGTTCAAATTTTGAATAGGGATTTGGGAAAATTTCTTGTATTCATAATCTGTAATGAATTTGATCTATTTCATTTCTGTGTAGGTGACAACTTGAAGACATACCTTTTTAAAGAGGGAGGGTTTGAAAAGGCTTTAACGATATATCACCTTATAATTGTACATTCGTACAATGAGGGGTGTTCAATTAACCATTCATATTTTCAAACATGACTCTTTGACTGCCCATCAAGAGTTATAACTGAATTTTAAGGTTTTGTTAATAGTTGGTGTGAATGCCAAATTTGAATAGTCATATTTATGCCTATAAATAGATTGTAAAAGGAAAACTATGATGAATGAATATACATTTTGTGATAAATTTCTCTTGAGTTCTTTAGAACATAAAAATTGAACTTATCAAGGCTTGTTGCTTTGTGGCATTCTTCTTTCTTTTATATACCTTTGGTTCTTGTTTCTTTTTAAACAACAGGTCGGGGTCTATTAAAACCTTTTCTTTTTTTTGATTATTTGTTATATAGAAAATAGGACATGTTCCAATAACACTGGTTCTTTTCTCGTACAAGTCGTTGATTTAAGATTCCTATCGTATTTCTTTAGTTATCAAGTACTTGTTTAGAAATAGTTGGGCAATCGAGTGACTTGTAATTTTAAACCGATTATGAGCTCACATCACACATTCATCCACCTTATTCCTTATTATTATGTTATTTGTCAATGTGATGTGGTTTAAGTTTAATTAACTATATACTTTCATGTCGGCTTATAAATGTAAATATGTGAGTATATGGTTCACCACTTGTGAATGCCTTGAGATTTAGATGGCTTTTAGTTCATTTAAGTGTGAACGAAGTATATGGTTCGCCACTTGTGAATGCCTTGAGATTTAGATGGCTTTTAGTTCATTGAAGTGTGAACGAAGTGGTTAAATTGTAGATGTGTGATGTAAGTTTAAGGTATGAATTTATGGCATTGGATTTGAATTGATTTGGATGTTAAATTGTGGTACCAATGAGGGTATATTTTATAGACATTTAGATTAAATGATTTGTTTGTGTTTAGGCATGTAATAAAGCTTGAATGTTGATTTGATAATTCGGTTTGTTTGAGTTTGTGCTAAGCTTATTTGTGTCTTAATGTCCTTAGTTGATAGATTCCAAATGAAAGTGTAAAAATATGGTACATGACACTTTTGTTTGCTCATATAAAAGTAGGTAAAATATGGCTGAATGGTATGCTTTGAAATGGTTATTTGATATATACGAATTGTGCTTAATGAATGAACTTGAAGTTTTGAATTGAGTCAAGTTGATGTGTTGAATTGTGGTGTCAATTGATGGCATATTCGTTAGGCACCTAAGTTGGTTGGTTTTAGTATATTTTTGGTATGTTTGAAAGTGTTATGAGTCATGTGAAAATGATTGGAATTGTATGTTTTGTTATGCAAGAAAAGGTTAATGCTTTGGCTTCTTTTATGGTCAGTCTAGAAAGCACATAGCCTGGGACACGGGCTTTGCCACGGCTATGTCCCACACACGATCGTGTGTCATTATTGTTTTAGGTGTGGGTTTCAAAAAGTCTAAGACATAGACTGCAACATGACTATGTGTCCCACGTCAGTATGTAACACAGTTTGGCATACCACTTGCGACACAACTGTGTGGCCTTATTTTGAAAATCCAAATGGGAGGACACACGGGCTCGGAGATGGCCGTGTGACATTTGTTTACAAAATATTTAAAATTTTCTAAAGCTTTCTGTTTTGTTTTAAATTGATCCAAGAATGTTCCCAAACTGATTTTAGAGCCATGTAGGATCAATTTAAGGCCTGTAGGTGTATTGTATGCTAGAAATGGAATGTGTAAATGATTGTTATAATTTAAATTAAATAAATGTTCTATTTAAAATCAAATTTTCTGAATGTTCTGAATTGTACTATAATACTTTGTAACCCTAATCTGGTGACAGAGACGGGTTAGGGGTGTTAAATTTAGTGGTATCAGAGCTATGATTTTATCAGTTCTCAGAATGGACGTAGCATGCATGGAGTCTAGAAATACATATCATTTTATAACCTGTGATATTGTGATGTCTCCTGATTCAAGTGGGTTATGTTTTTCAAATAGATAAAAGATGTCTTCCAACCAAGCTAATTCTAATGAAGCAGAGTGTAATGCTCAAGCCTTTGATTGAGGGGCTACTCAAAATATGCTGAAATTCAAGAAGTCTAGAGAAAAGGTTCACAATACTTTTATTAATAATGAATAATATGTTTATTATGCGGATGAAAATCAATTTTTGTGGCTCTATGACCTCTACCCCTTGTCCTCAAAGTCCCACGATAGAATATTAACAGGATTTCTATTGATAAAATTTGAAAATGCGAGGCTAAAGAGTTTAGAGGTAAAGTAAGTAATGATTCAGCCAGAACTAAGTACTGGTTAGCAAACACAGAGGATTTCAGATAAAAGGTTATGTCTTTCTAAAGATTTTCTATGATATGTCGTGTCACTATTAGAAGGAGGAGGCTTTTCATAGGTAGTTGACTTTAATTATTATGGTATCAATGGAATGAAATAATTGGATTTCTTCCAAACTAAATTCTGAAAGAAATAAGTCAACAAACGAAATTCTTGAGTTGGTGCTGGGAAACATATCGATTGCGGATTACAAACTAGTGTTAGTTCAACTTAGTAAATATGCTCAAAATGATAGTGCCGATTGGAAATAAATTGTGTATTCATTTCGAAGATGGATCCTAATTTGTTACTAAATTTATAGATTATTATGAGAAAGAATGTTGTATCGAGTTGATTTGAACAAAAGTTTGAATGTTAGACTTATTGTTACTTTTACAAGAGGTAAACAACCATGAATTTGAAGGACAACTAGTCATTTGATTTGAAGTTCGAACTCCTGTCAAGGCTTATGTGACCAGAGTGAGCTCGAAAGCCTCAATTCTTAACGATATTACTGGTACTTTTTCTATCTTTGATGTTATTATTTATGATTAATTGACACTGGCATGACACATTTGTATAACTATGCACTATGTTAGTTGCATAAAAGAGTTTACTGGTTGAGTCAATTGATAGATGACCTTATTTGCAAATAGTGTCTACTAAAAATTCAAGGTTATGACTTTTCTGTTAATTTGATGTTGTTTCCTTTTAATGAATTTGAGGTTATTGGTGGATATTGAAGCACTCAAAGCTCATTATGGTGGTTGTTCAAATGGACCAATAGTGAGTCTTCAAGTCTGATCGATTTCATGCATTCAAAGCTAGTTATGGTGCCAATTAAAGAGATGAATATAATCGCATTAAGGCATATTTTGTTAGGGGAAAATGAAGGGACATCAAACAAAACATTTAAAGGACCATTAAGACTTCGTCAAGTTAAGAGGTATGGCTTTTCAACTATGCATGAATCAAGTGGATGGACATGACTTTTTGGCTGCCCATTAAGAGTTATATCCAAATTTTAATGTTTTGTTAATAGCTGGTGTGAATTCCAAATTTGAATAGTTATATTAGTGCCTATAACTAGCTTTTAAAAGGATAATGATAAGGTTAGACTATGATGAATGAATATACATTTTATGAGAATTTTGTCTTGAGTACTTTAGAACATAAAAATTGAACTTATCAAGGCTTGTTGCTTTATGGCGTCCGTGTTTCTTTTCTATACCTTCGATTCTTGTTTCTTTTTAAACAACGGGTTAGGGTTTGTTAAGATCTGTTCTTGTTTTTGATTATTTGTCTTATAGAAAATGGGCCACATTCCAATAACACTAGTTCTTTTCTTGTACAAGTAGTCGATTCAAGATACCTATCATATTTTTTTAGTTATCAATTACCTGTTTAGAAACGGTCGGGCAATCGAGTAACTTGTAGTTTTGGTATCAAAGCTATTATTCTTCACAAGTATCATTTTATTTCTCTTTCCTGGTTTCAAAAAAAAAAGAAACTTCAAGAAAAAAAATTCATAGCAAAAAGAGAAGAAGTGCGAAAGTAAAAAAAAAGACAAATTGAGCATCAAAAGAAAAGAAAAGAAAACCGAATTGTGATTCAAAAAAAAGAGTCTGGAAGCTCATTAAAAAAATTCTTCATCAATTTGTGTTTTTTAGCCTATCTTTCATTTCAAGTAGGTTTTGATGGTAGCAAAAGTTTTTTTTCAAAATTTTCAGTTTGTCCAAATTGTCCAAATTACGTTCCATTCATCATTTTGAGTCTATTGCGTCTATTTTGTCAAAGTAGTATAAGTCTTTTCATATTTTTTTTTATTTTTTGTATTTGAGTCATTTGTTTCATTTTCACCTATTTGCTTCTATTTCCTTCAAGTTGTCACATCTTATCAACTTCCACAAGGTTATGAGTTTTGCTAAGTTCATTTCTAGCATTCTTGAAGAGATTAAGAGGAATTTTGAGCTGAAAAAGGCAAGAGCGAGTGAGATCAATTGAGTGGTAAAAGCCTAAATTCTCTGCAAACACGAGAGGAGTGATTTTCCTTCCTGAGTGAAAACTGTAAGGTTTGTTTTGGAAAGATGTTTCATTTTTTTATTAAACATTTTTCTAATATTTTGTAGAAAATAAATCATGTCGACAGAAATTATTGTTACGAGAAAGGTTTTGAGTGAACATAATAACGGTGATGACTTCCAATTAGAAAACTTGTTTCAAACCAGATGTCTCATGAATGAAAAAGGTTGTATAGCTTGATTATCGATATCAGGAGTTGTACAAACCTTGCTACCATGGTTGAAAATTTGAACTTCCCACATTAAAGCACCCACAACCCTATAAGCTTGAATGGTTGAACATGTTTGAAGGAGTCAAGATCACTAAGCAAGTGATGTTGTCATTTTCCTTCGGAAAGTATAAAGATGAAGTTTTATGTGACATTAAGCAAGCCGAACATATTCTATTGGGGAGACCATCGTAATTCGAGAGACGAGCTAACTATTATGGAATTACCAATCGGTACTCATTCAGATTCCATGAAAAGGCCATCACGTTGGCATATTTAACGCTACAACAAATTCTTGAAGATCGAACTAAGTTAAAAGCTAGTGAGAAAAGAAAATAGAGTAAGGACGTAAAATCACAATAAAAAAGAAAGATAATGAAAAAGATGAAAAATTGAAAGAAAATTTGAGTGAGAGAGAAACTACAAAATCTAGAAAGAAAGAGCTTGAGAGAAAAGAAAAATAGATTAAAGAACATGAAAAAGAAAAAGAGGGTGTGAGAAAAAAAAGAAAGTGAAAGAGAAAATGAGAAAAAAAGAGAAAAATAATTTGAGAAACTAGAAGGAAAATAAAGTTTGATTGATGGTGTGTTGAGTGAAAATAAATCTAAGGTAAATTTGGAAAGAGCTTTAGTGAAGGAAGGAAATGAAGAGCAACAAACTATTCAAGAAAAACTGAGGAGTGAATTTTTACTAACCAATCATTACTCAATTGTCGAGTTGTGTTTCTTTGCCACATGTTTTCAAAATTTCATTGCCAGATTTTTCTGTACATTACTCCACTCTCGAAAGACGATTCCATTTGTGTGTGAGAGGTAAGTTGGAAACTAAAGTTTCTCCACACGAAAAAAAAATGTAAGAACTATAAAAAATTGTGGAATTTGATTTAAGAAGTCATTCTTTGAAATTTGATAATAAGTTTGTTTCAGGTTCTGTTTTAAATGAATTTCCTTACGAAAAACTATTTTTGTGGATTAATGATTTCAAAAATGAATTGTCACATACAGATTTTATTTATTTGATTGTAATTGTTATGAGACACCTTTGATTCATTGTGGAAAGCTTTTATGGTTGATCATACATTTTCAAGAAAAGTTCGTGAGTGATTCTTTTGTGAAAATTCATCCACCCAACTTTTCTTTGGTTGATATTGGTGATATATTTTTGAAAAGAAAACATTTGCTTCATGGTGAATTGGTAGGTCAAAATCATATTTTTAAACCCAGAGCTTGTTTTTCTAAGTCATTATTGAGAGAAGTCAAGCATCATGAATTTATTTGGAGTAATTTTATGAACAACTTTTTTTTGCTCAATGTTTCATATTTGTTCCGAGAATGAAGTATTTGAACTGTGATGAATTGTGAAGGTAAAACCAAGTTTTTGATCTCAGAGTTTTGTGTGTATAATTTATGAAAGGGGATCCGGGAATATGTATTGTATTCATAATCTATAATATCTTTGATCTGTTTCATTTCTGTATAGGTGACAACTCGAAGACATGCCTTTTTAAAGAGAGAGGTTTAGAAAAGGCTTTAACAATAGATCGCCCTATAATTGTTCATTCGTACAATGAAAGGTGTTCAATTAACCATTCATCTTTTCAAACGATGTTTGGTTTTCAGGTCTACTAAAGTAGTTTCCTCAATTCAGCTTTTGAAGAGTGTTCTTAATGATTGGATTAAATATTTTTCGAGTAAATGGCATGATTTGAGGACAAATCAATTTCAAGAGGGAGGATATGATGTGACCATGGTCAGATGATGTGACTTGACATGAAGGACTCCGGATTGGCCTAAGCTCGAATGGCCCAAATACGATATGAAAACGTTCAAAACCCATGCAATGTTTGCATGTGGGGTTTTTTAGACCAGACTGTCCATCTCATTTTATTTATAATTCTATAGCTTTTATTAATTCTTATTTAGCATGAGTCATTAATATGTGTCTTACGTGTTTATAATGCAGCTAGCTTTTAGTTATGTTAGTTGTCAGTTTCAATTATGTGTTAAATGCATCTTGAGAACTAGTTACTAAATATGTCCTATTTTATTACATGTTTAATATGTGTGAAGTGTGTCATTAATTAAGTGTTATTTTCATTTAATAAGTTTTCATTTAATTAAGTATGCATTAAAGCATCTCATTTGTTCATTTATTTTTAGCATGAGTTAGTGTCATAAGTGTGTGAAATGTGTTATTTATTTTGGTTGTTACTTTTTATGCATAAGTTATAGTATGTTAATTTTCATTATAAATAAGGTGTTTTATGTTGAATATCTTATAAGAAAAGTTGCAAATGATTAATGTCTATTTACTTATGACGTAGGTGACTGTTCATTTCATTTAAGCTTATTAGCCTGATTAAATTGTCTTAATTGATGTTTAATGTGTCGTAGGGATGATTTAAGGCTGATAAGAAGATCTAAGGATATACAGACATAAAGGTTGTTCGTTTTTGGCATGAAAGAGTGTGCATTCAGTCACTTAAATTTCTAGTACATGAAGAGGATTTTTTCGTGGATATTGAAGCACTCAAAGCTCATTATGGTAGATATTCAAATGGACCAAGAGTGGCTCTTCAAGTCTGGTCGGTTTCATGCACTTAAAGCTAATTATAGAGCCAATTAAAGAGATGAATACACAAGCATTAAGGCATTTGGTTAAGGGGAAAATGAAGGGACATCAAATAGCACATTTAAAGGACCATTAAGCCTTCATCAAGTGAAGAGGAAAGACTTTTTAGCCATGCATGAATCAAGTGAAAAAACATGACTCTTTGGCTGCCCAACAAGTGTTATAATTGAATTTTAATGTTTGTTAATAACTAGTGTGTATGGCAAATTTGAATAGTCATATTAGTGCTTATAAATAGCTTGTAACAGGATAGTGTTAAGGTTAGACTATGATGAATTAATATATATTTTGTGAGGATTTTCTTTTAAGTTCTTAAGAACATAAAAATTGAACTTATCAATGCTTGTTGCTTTGTGGCATTCTTCTTTCTTTTCTATACCTTCGGTTCTTGTTTCTTTTTAAAAAATGGGTTCGAGTCTGTTAAAATCTATTCTTTTTTTTGTCATATAGAAAATGGGTCACGTTCCAATAACATCGTTGATTTAAGATTCTGGTCATATTTCTTTAGTTATCAAGTACCTGTTTAAAAATAGTTGGGCAATCGAGTTCCTTGTAATTTTAAACTGATTACGAGCTCACATCATGCATTCATCTGCCTTATTCCTTATCATTACATTTTTTATCAATGTGATGTTGTTTAAGTTTAATTGCATGTATGCTTTAATGTTGGCTTATAAATGTAAATATGTAAGTATATGGTTTCATCACTTGTGAATGCCTTGAGATTTAGATGGCTTTTAGTTCATTAAAGTGTGAACGAATTGGTTAAATGGTAGATGTGTGATGTAAGTTTAAGGTATGAATTTATGACATTGGATTTGAATTGGTTTGGATGTTAAATTGTGGTTTGAATGAGGGTATATTGGATAGACATTTAGATTAAATGATATGTATGTGTTTTTGCATGTAATAAGGCTTGAATGTTGATTTGATAATTTGGTTTGTTTGAGTTTGTGCTAAGCTTATTTGTGTCTTAATTTCCTTATTTGATAGGTTGGAAATGAAAGCGTAAAAATATGGTACGTGACACTTTTGTATGCTCATATTTAAGTAGGTAAAATATGGCTGAATAGTATGCTTTGAAATGGTTATGTGATATATACAAATTATACTTAATGAATGAACTTGAAGGGTAGAATTGAGTCAAGTTGATGTGTTGAATTGTTGTGTTAATTGATGGCATATTGGTTAGGCACCTAAGTTTGTTGGTTTTGGTATGTTTTTGGCATGTTTAAAGGTGTTTTAAGTCATGTGAAAATGCTTGGAATGGTATATTTTATTATGCAAGAAAAGGTTAATGCTTTGGCTTGTTTTAGGGTCATTTTGGAAAGCACATGACCTGGAAAACGGGCTGGTGCACGGCCGTGTGCCACACGTGACCAGTATACACAATTCTGTGTCATTATTGTTTTAGGTGCAGGTTTCCCACAGTCTGAGTCATAGCCTGCGACACGACTATGTGTCTCACGTCAGTATGTAACACATTTTGGCACATGACCTAAAACATGGCCGTGTAGCTCTATTTTAATATCCCCATGGGAGGACACATGGCTTGGGATATGGTTGTGTGTCTAGACTTTGAATGTCCACATGGCCGTGTAACCCCTGTTTACAAAATTTTCAATTTTTTTCAAACTTTTTGTTTTGTTTTAAATTGATCCAGGAATGTTCCCAAACTAATTTGAGGGCCTCGTAGGTTCAGTTTAAGGAAAATAAGTGTATTGTATGGTATAAATGAAATGTGTAAATGATTGTTATAATTTAAATTGAATAAATGTTCGATTTGAAATTTGAATGTTCTAAATTGTACTGTAATACTTTGTAACTCTAATTTGCTGACAGGGATGGGTTAGAGGGTGTTACATTTATTGGTATCAGAGCTTACATTTAGTCAGTTCTCAGACTGAACGTAGCATGTATGGAGTCTAGAAATACATGTCATTTTATAACCTCTGATAGTATGATGTCTCTTGATTCAAAGGGATTTTGTTTTTCACATTGATAAAAGATGTCTTTCAACCGAGCTAATTCTGATGAAGCAGAGTGTAATACTCAAGCCTCCGATCGAGGGGCTATTCAAAATGTGCTGAAATTCAAGAAGTCTAGACAAAAGGTTCACAATACTTTTATTCATAATGAATAATATGTATATTGTGTATATGGAAGTCAATTTTTGCGGCTCTATGACCTCCACCCCTCATCCTCAAAGTCATACGATAGAATATTCATAGGATTTTCTTGATAAAATCCAAAAATGCAAGGCTGAAGACTTTAGAGGTAAAGTGAGTAATGATTCAACCATAACCGAGTATTGGTTTCAAACATAGAGGGTTTTACATAAAAGGTTATGTCTTTCTAAATATTTTCTATGATATGTCGTGTCATTATTAAAAGGAGGAGGCTTTTCACTAGTAGTTGACTTTAATTACTATGGCATCAGAGGAATAGATTAACTGGATTTCTTCTTAACTAAATTTTGAAAGAAATATGTTAGCAAATGATATTTAGACAAAAAAAAGAAATTCTTGAGTTGAAGTTGGGAAATAGATCAGTTGCGGATTTCGAACGAGTGTTTGTTTAGCTCAGTGAAAGTACTCATAATGATAGTGTCGATTGGAAAGAAATTGTGAATTCATTTCGAAGATGGATCCTAATTTGTTTTCAGATTTAAAGATTATTATGAGAAAAAATGTTGTATCGAGTTGATTTGAACAAAAGTTTGAATGTAAGACTTATTGTTACTTTTACAGGAGGTAGGCGACCAGGAATTTGATTCATAACTAGTCATTTGATCTGAAGTTCGAACTCTTGTCAGAGCTTATGTGATAAGAGTATGTAAGAAAGCCTAAGTTCTTAACAATATTACTGGTACCTTTTCTATCTTTGATGTTATTATGTATGTATTAAATTGACAATAGCATGAAACATTTGTATAAATATGTGTTACGTTAGTAGCATAAAAGAGTTATTAGTTGAGTCAATTAATAGACGACCTGATTTGCAAATAGTATCCATTGAAAATTCAAGGTTACGACTTTTCTGTTAGTTTGATGCTGCTGCCTTTTAATGAATTTGACATTATTCTGGGAATGAATTGATTGACTGTTCATTATGCTATAGTGAATTATTGTCAGAAACAAATTGATTCAATATTCTAGAATGATGAATTGATTTCAGTTGAATCTATTAAGTTTGATTGTGTTTGAAAATGAATTCAACAGTATCTGTATAGAATTTGATTTGAAAAGGCTGTGATGCATTTTTTTATTTGTATGTCCTGGATACCAAAGTATCAGAAATGAAAGTTGATTAGGTACTGACCATTTTGGGACACACTTGCATTGCATTGTGAAAAAGAAAGACAGATCGATGAGTTTGTATTTAGATTCAAGTAGTTGAATAAAGTCACGAAAAGAGCTATAAGGTTCTCAAAGACAGATTACTAATTTGATTATTATCAGTTGTGAGTTACAGATGTGGATGTCCCAGAAACAGTGTTTAGAACCTATTATGGATGTTATGAGTTTTAGGGAAGCTTTAAAAATTAACTAATCCCTCTGTAGTGTTTATTAATATGATGATCCAAAATTTTGGCCATATCTTGACAGATGATTCATTAGGAATTTCTCAATAATTGTAATGCAAAATGGTGAATTTCTTTAGTCAAAACAAGCAATTGTTTCAACCTAACTCTAGAGAAGAATTCATTATTTTCCGTAATGCTTCACTCAGATGATCTTCAATTATGCTAGTTTGATTATTATAGAATTAAGAGTGATGTGATGATAAGGAATGAGAGGGATGAATGCGAAAGCGGATCGTAAACTTTTTCAAAGTTGAGGATTTATCCTAGATCTCTAGACGAACATAAATTGAAACGAGAAACAACAAAAATAGATTTGGTTGTCACAAAAAAGAGTCAAATGAAATTAAAACAAAAGAAAGATGAACTGAATGGTAAGGAGTCCAAAAGAGAATGAATTAGGGTTTTCCTTGGACCTCAAGAAAATGCCCCAACCAGATCTAGAAAAACAAAACACAAACATATTTGTTAAAAGTGATTTTAAAGACAAAAGCACAGTATTTTGTGCAAGAATGTTTGAAACAACAGAAAAAGATTAAAAGTCTTAATTTTGATGTGTTTCTTGATGGAACAAGACAGGAGAACGTCTTTCTTGAAGCAACTTTAACCTAGAATAAAAATCAATAAAATCATCAAGCCAAAACAACAGTAACTAACTTAAATATGCAAGAAATGATAAATTAAGGATAGAAAAGAGAAGATGACGTCCTAAGAAGCCTTGGAAAAATTAAGAACCCACAATTCCTTTCTGATAAAGAATGAGATGGTTGAATGCGGAAGTGGATCATAAAGTTTGTTCAAGTTGCGAATTTAACTTAGGGATCTAGACGTTAGGAAAGAAACTTAGATTTTGGACACAATTTGAAACGCAATCAAATCCAAGTTAGATAAAACAATTAAAATAAATAACTAAGATAATTAAAATAGAAAAATAAATCTACAATTAGAACAATAAGGAAGAAAATAAAAAAAAGATGGAAAGATAGAACGTAGTATGTACAAGTCCTAAGAAGCCTTGGAAACACGAAAAACCTACAACCCCCTTCAAGCCTCTCTAATTTCTTCTCCAAGAAAGAAAACTTGGCAAGAAAAATTTTGAATATGATCCCCACAATCTGAAAAGATGGTTAAAACTCTTCCAAAATATACTCAACAGAAATTCTTAAAAAGAAAACTTAAAAAGAATTTATAAACTCAAATGAGAACTTAAATAATAATGAATTGAATGAATTGTGTACAATGCAAAGGCCTATATATAGGCTAGCTAAATAAATCTAAATAAAACTCTGAAGTATACTAGAACTCTAATTAATTTAAACAAAAAGTAGTTTTAAACTAAACTTTCTTATTGACATAAAACACTTAAATAACTTAAACTACTTAATAATTATTAAAAATTCAGAATAATGAAATAATAAAATAATAAATGCTGATAAATACAATATTGAGCTCATATATAATAAAAATTAAGCCAAAAACCCGAACCGAATATGATTTAAACTTGAATTAAAAGCCCGAAACTCGTAATTCCTGTCATAATCTCGTTAAAAAAATCTTCTTACGCAGTCTTCACTAAAACAGTCATAAGTTGACCACCTAAACTCAAAATTGAGTGATTTTGTAACATCTTAAAAATCGAGGGTTAGTAGAAACGGGTTTGTGAAATGAGAGAGTGTGATCATGCCTTAAATTTTAAGATTATCTATGCATTTTTAGGAAATAAATGAGGTATTAGTTTGTTGGTTAAGTGTTAGTGAAATGTTCCTTGAAACCTAAGTTCAAATCCCTTCTCTCTCACCATTTTTATAATTTTACAAATTTTGCCTTAAACCCTAGTTAGTGACATGCCTTTTTTAAAAATAAATATTGTAAAATTATTTTAAGAATGAGGAAAAATCCTAATGGTTAAAAGAAATATGAGAAAGCATGGAAATTAAATGAGGTCCCAAGTTCGAATCCTTTTCCTTATGAAATAATTAAATTTTACAAAATCTCTTATTTTTTTAATGTGTGTGCCATCCATACTCTTGAACCCTAAGTCTGAATACAACTTTTTATTGTATGTTTCAACCTTCAATTCAATTTTTCCCTACCCTATCCGTTCACCCTCTTCCTCTCCTTTTTTCTCTTCAATTTTCTTTCTTTCTTCGATTGTTGTCGTCGCCTACTCCTAGCATTTTACCATCTCTTTCTTCTTCTTTTTGCATCAAGATTGTGCACCCTCTCCTTTACACTATTGCTTTAATTTATTCTCATCTAAATCAACCTAAAATCTGAAATTGTGAAAGCCATGATCGATCCCGAACATTGCAAGGAAAGTATCGTTGTCGTTTCTCTCAACTAGCTTGGGTAAGATCTCTTTTCTCTTCAATTTCTTGATTAACCTTGTCAATTAAAAATAAAAATTTCTAGATATATAATTTTTTGGATTTTAAATGATTTCAAATTTATTTTCCCATATTTTAATGAAATCTCAAACCGTTTTAAAATTCAGTCCCAATTTTGGCCACCTTGGGTAGAGGTGCGTGCGCCTATGCGTAAGAAAGGGGGTTGCTTTGTTTCTTGGGTCTTGCCCATATTTTTCAAGCATTAAATTTAGTTCTTGAAATCCTCATAATCAATATTTAATCATGTGTTAATTAATTGAAGACATTCTTGATCAATTAGCCATTCGGATCTCACAATTCGTCAAGTGTAAGTGTGATTAATTGTAAACTAGTTTGTTATTTCGACATAGGTGTTGGGTAAATATTATCAATTGATCAAATGAATGAATTTAATCATTAATTAGCTATTAATTTTTTAGTATATTATTGAATTAGGTGCTGACCCAAATGCCCCAAATCATCCTTAAAGGCGAAGAACGGTTGTATGTACGGTTCACATAAATACAGTGTAAGGAATCTAACTAGTTTGGATTCGTAAAATAGTTATAATTTAAATGATTGGTTTGAACTCATAAGTGGGTGTTTTGGGTATGGTTTAATGGTAAATTGATTGAATCTATAATTAATTTTGGTTTAGGTTCGTTTAAGGAATTATTAAGGAAAATTGGAAGATTCGCTAGTGTGCTGCGAGGAAGCGAAAAATAAAGTTTGGGTCCTAAACATATAAAATTGTTTTAAATGTTAAATATCATGTTATAATTGATAAATTAGATTCTGATTGGATTGTCTTAATAGCCAAATTATTGATTTTGTGAGTGGCCAAACTAGGTATGTTTCGAGCCTTAAAAGATTGACATGTTGGAAAAATTGCTAGTTTGATAGTATGAATGTTTGATTGAGTTTGTAATTGCATATTTGAGTTATGAGATATGAGAATTTTTGATTGAATGATATAATTTATTGAGATATTAAGCTTATGTATGAGTTAAACGCATGATATATTTTTTATATTGTGTACTGAAAAGGGTGCTATTTATGCAAAATGAAAATCTGTAAAGTATGTGAAATTGAATGATATTGATTGATACGAACACAATGGTAATTTGAAAGATTGAAACACTGTATCTATTTAAGGAAAGTATGTGATTACTGAGGAGATGCTAAGCATGTCAACTGAATGTGAAAAGTATTGAGATATGATTATGTATGAGATTGTGTGACATATTGCATATGCATTGGGTTGGGATTTTGTGGTTGACGGAGAAGTTCCGTGAAGTACCAATAGCATATTAAGTCCACATTATTTGTAGTCAGTGCACTGCACCTGGAGTACCAAGGGGAATGGTGATTTATCACATTTTTACTGGTAGCTTGTCTGCATTTTTGTTGGTATAAATTTCTGAATATTATTATCAATGGTTTTCACCACAACGAGCTTAAGCCCATAATGTTTTGGGGTTCAGATGACGGGTTATGGGGAACCCGTGGTGTGTAGCGGATGGTATGGGTAGGAACCTTTTTGCATTGCATCATGCTCACGACATATTGGAATTTTATTGATTTATGATATGTGTTGTATTGGATGGTATCAAAATTAATGATTGTTCTCTAAGTTTCGCTGCATTGCAAATGAACCATTTTTGAAAAACATATCGATAATGCAACTAAGTTTCTAAAATGACTTGAAAAATGGTTTTTCCATTGCATTAGTTTAACATCGAGTTTTTTTTAACAAAGAGTGACACGCAAAAGATTTTTCTAAAACAACACTATAAAAAATATGAATCCCAAGTATACACGACCTAATGAATGAATGCTTTTAAGTTAACTCAAAGTACAACTAGGGTTTTCTCTAAAATGAGTTTACTTAAGTTCTTTAAAAGTAACGTAAGTTAGCTTAGCCATTTCGATGGCTAATGTAGCCTTCTCAATCTAGCTATAACCTCTAGGCTAGGTTAGGGAGGTTGCAAATTCAATGTGTGTTTCAAAGCTGAGAGATAGATCTTCAAACGCCTTGAAGACGTTTCAACCCAGAAATCCCAAGATCTCATCCAAAAAGTCCTCGCAAGTCTGCTGATTTCCAAAGCTTCAAAATTACCAACTTTGGTGAATAGATTTTGATAAATTTTACCCCATCCGTGCATGTATCATTCCCCCTTTCCTCAAAAAGATTCATGCTAAAATATTGTCTTTGATAAAACCCTGATTTGATGTGCTGGGCTTTTGACATTGTTATTGGACCATGAGGTAATGTGAGCTCATCACATCCATGGATCTGAAATTACTCTAATTCCCCCTCTAAGAAAGAGCTTTAGGCAAAGAAAAAGCTTAAAGATGATTCCCACAACCTAAAAGATTGTTAAATCAACTTCTAAAAGAAACACAAGAGCAATTCTTAAAGAAAAACCTAAAAGGAATTATTTTTTATTCAAAATATCAATTGTGTGTGTATAAGGATGGATGACCATGCTACTTATAGGCTCCCAAAATATTTTTTCCTAACCCTAATAGAATAACTAACATGACAACTCATAAAATAAAGAAACAAAATAATTCTAAGTGTAGACATTTAATGGGAATTTGGCCAAAGGAATTAAATCAGCTCCTTGGGCTGAATTGTTACATGATGGTCCACCTATTAAAATAAGATTGGACTTATAGTTAAAATATTTTAAAATTTGGCCCACTTTGATAATTTGGCTTGATATTCAATTAAATTACTTTCCAAAACTTAGGATGGGCTTGTAGACATCTTAATAGCCCATTTTTAGAACTTGGTCTTGTAATCTGTTTGCTCCCAAAATTAGCTTGTTCAAGCTCGTATATGAAATCCAATGTCCCTTGGCTGCAAGGTTAAGTTTCTTGGACCAAGATTTCCAAGATTTGAAATCTTGATTTTCTTAATTCTTGGAATTGTTTAAAATAGTAAAATTGGATTGAGATTCAGTTTCTTGATTTTCTTGAAAACAAGAAAGTGAATCCTGATTTTCTTATTTGGTCGTGTGCGCATCTAGGGCCATGGTAACAAAGTCTTGGAAGGTCCCATTCAATCTTGCTCGGATTTGGTTGGCTTTCCACTTCGTTATTAAGCTTTGAGGAAATTTGAGACCATCATATTCATAAGCCTAATTTTGGGCCTTGAGACTCGTATCATTCCCCCTTCATCAAGAAGATTCATCCCTGAATCTTTAGCTACACAAAAATAAAAAAGGATTAGAATAAATAACAATAAAATAAGATAAAAATATTTACCTAAGCTTTCTTTTGCACCAAAACCATCTCCAAGATGAAAGACATTATTTCGGTCCTTCAAATTAGCTTTGATCATGGATGTCTCTTTTAAAAACAAGGTATCAACACTAAACAAAAAAATGTTAGGCACATTAGTCTTTGAGTAAAAAAATGTATTGTAACTTTATTTGAATATGCATGGTCATCCATAAGAATTTCCAAAGATTAGTTAATAATTTCACATAATAATAAAAATTCAAAAGTTTAATATTACTATTTAAAAATTCATATTTAAAGTCAAAGGTAGAAAATTTTGTTGCAAGATCAAATGGATAAAGTTCTATAATAAACCTATCGAATGCAACAAAAGTAACCTTGACATACCTAGATAAACCCATAAAATCAATTGAACTTTTAGACCAATGTTTAATAAAATTTGACAAACTAGAAAACATATTGCAAGGAAATATTTTTACAAACAAAATCAGTAGCATACTTATAAAAAAAAATTCAAGGTATGTTTTCTTAAATAAATTTCTATTTTTTTTTACCTTTCTTACCTTGTAACACTTGTAGAGAAGTATCAATATTCAACTTACCTCTCTCCTACAAGTAAAATCGTCTATCGATGGTAGAGTAATATAATTGAAAGCCTGTCAATGGATCATTGAAATACTGTAATAAAGAAACACCACTAAACAAATTTGAGTTAGGGTTAGTTAAAACATAATCATTCCTCACTTCTGTATAAGTATTTTCTGTTTTTCTTTTTCTTTTTCTACTTGAGAACTCTTCAATTTTACCTCATATGGATTTTCACTCACCAAATTTAGACCATCAAGTAGACTTTTATAACTCAAGATCTCTTGTCTCTCGGTCTTTTCACATGATTCTACCTCACTTCCCATAGCCCCCTCATAAATATTATGAACATTCAATTTAGTACAATACATCTCAGTAAGAGAACATGTCATTTCTATCTTATCTAACTTAATAGATTCAAGGAAAAAATTCTCACCGTCATCTTTTTCCTATTCACAAAGTTCACCATCACAAGTCTCTTTTCCACTAGAGCATGAGTCAACAAAAGGTATAAAGTCATACTTACTTTCTTCTATAGTTGGATATTTAATTATTCATTGGAAACCCTTATGATCTTTGGAACTACACCAGTAACATTGCACAAAAGGTGATAGCTCTATTGTATTCCCCCTTTCCTTTGGCCATCTCTCCTTGAATTGACAAACTAGTTTATGATCACTTTTTCCAGCACAATAAGTCTCTTGATCATTCTTTCCATGAAATTTTGGAATTGAGAACTTTGATTTAGCTAAAAAATATTTCCCACGGTCATTATTAACCAAAGTCTCATCATTTGTATGAGAGACACATTAAACATTATTTACACAAAGATGGGGCTGATAACCTTATCTCCTCAATTACGATTCCAACGCTCAATTTTAATACTTAGACATTCCAATTTTTTGCTGATTGTGTCTAGAATAGCGCCACGTTTCTGATCTCAAACATCTTGACCCTTTGGCTTTTGTTGCAACCTATCAAACCTATGTTCGGACTTCTCTTTGACTTTATTGACGCCACGTTGTAATTTCGTTGTAAAACTAGCAAGATTTTCAATAGTCATTAGTGGTGTGTCACTTTTGTCATCACTCTCTTTGCCATTATGAGACATTGTGACAAATCTGAAAAAACACAACACCCAAAAAGAAAAATTAAACAAATCTCATCGTTATGCACTCAAAAATAAAATTAAATTCTCAACGAGGTAAGGATTCATCTTATGAGTCCTTTAGGAGTATTTATAACAATCAATTAGAATGTTAACGAATCCAACTACCAAATATCCTAATGGCACTAGGAGTCCAAAAATGGTTAGACACCAACTGTTTGTGTTGCACGGAGGAAGGAATGTGCAACGTGCTTTAACCTACTAACACAAGAAACAATAAAGTGTTAGAATGCGTATAGGAACAATAAAAAGCAAAAACAATGATAACCTAAGGCTAAGAGTCAATTAAAATTCCTGAAACCTGAAAACCTGAAAAATTGAGAAGCAACTTGATAAACTTCATTCGAGGTCTTACTGATTTCCAAAAATCACAAAATTTAAATTGGAGCCTCCTCAAATAATGTAGATCTAATCTAGAAATTTTTGACACAACATTCAACCCATATAAATTTTTTTATTTTTCTTTTTTTGTATTTTTCTAATTTTTTTCACTTTTTCCATAACTTTCTATGTGGAAAATATTTTTTATGTTCTAATATAGTGCCAAGAAATAGCATGTAAAATTTCAGATCAATTGAAAAATATTATGGGTAAAAATGTTTGTAGGTTGTTTTGCAATGAAAATTAGTTTAGAAATCGACCATGAACATAGAAAACACTAAAATCTGACACCAAATGATAAAGAATGCGATAGATGAATTCGAAAGTCGATCGAAAAGTTTGTCAAAGTCACGGAGTTATCCTAGATATCTAGATGAACGTAAATTGAAATGAGAAATAATAAAAATAGATTAGTTGTCACAAATGAGAGTTAAAAGAAATTAAAAAAAAAGAAAGATGAATCGGCTGGTAAAGAGTCCAAAAAAGAACAAATTAGAGTTTCTTGGATGGAAAGAAATCGTCTTTGGACCTCAAGAAAATGCCCCAACTAGATCTAGAAAAACAAAATACAAACAGATTTGTTAGAAGTGATTTTAAAGACAAAAGCAATTTGTTCTATGCAAGAATGTTGGAAACAACAAGAAAAGATTAAATGTCCTATTTGTGATGTGTTTCTTGATGAAACAATATAGGAGAACATCTTTCTTGTAGAAACTTTAACCTTCAAAGAAAATCAATAAAATCAGCAAGCCAAAACAGCAAGAACTAACTTAAATAAGCAAGAAACGATAAATTAATGATAGAAAAGAGAAGATGATCTCCTAAGAAGCCTTGGAAGCATTAAGAATCCACAACTCCTTTCAATGGCTCTAATTCCCCCTCCAAGAAAGAGATCTTGGGAAGAAAAAACTTGAACATGATTCCCATAACCTGAAAGATTGTTAAAACAACTTCTAAAAAAAACTCAAGAGCAATTATTGAAAAAAAACTCAAATAGAATTATTATTAACTCAAAAAATAGAAGTCAATTGTGTGTATAAGGGTGGTTGCCTACTACTTATAAGCCCCCAAAATAAGTTTTCCTAACCCTAATGTAATAACTAAATGACAACTCATAAAAAAAAGAAAATAATTATAAGAGTGGACTTTTAACTGGAATTTGACCAAAGTAATTAAATGGGCTCCTTTGGTTGAATTCTTACGTGTTAAATAAAATTGGACCTATATGTTAAATATTTTACAATTTAGGCCACTTTTATGGTTTAACCTGATATTCAATTAAATTACTTTCCGAACTTCAGCATGGGCTACAAATGTTTTCAAGAACTTGGTTTTCTGATTTGTTTGCTCTCAAAATTGTCTCGTTCAAGCTTGTATATGAAATCCAATACACCTTGGTTGCAATATTCAGTTTCTTGGACCAAGATTCTAAGATTTGAAATCTTGATTTTCTTGATTCTTGAAATTGTCTGAAATAACAAAATTGGACCAAGATTCAGTTTCTTGATTTTCTGAAAAATAAGAAAGTGAATCTTAATTTTCTTTTTCCATCATGTGCACATATAGGGCCTTGGTAAAGAAGTCATGGAAGGTCCCATTCAATCGTGCTTGAATTTGTTTAGCCTTCGACCTCATTATTAGGCCTTAGGAAATTTGAGCCCATCACATTCAGGAGCTTGATTTTGGGCCCTGAGAATTGCATCATGTGATTCCAGTCACATCATGTGTTTCAAATCGAAGGATTAAAAATTGGCCCAAGCGCGAGGGGTCTAAAGTTAAAATGAAAATTCTTCTAATGAGTGTTTTGTATGATATTTTCATGTTTTTGATCTTGACATGTCATGTGTTAAGTTATGTCGTTAATCGATAGATTTTATCATACATTATATGTTTAAGTGTTTGGTATGTTATTTTATGTTTATGCATGAGAATGTGTAAAGTTTGATCATAATTATATACGTGTGATGTGTTTGTCATTTTATGTTTCCATTTTTATCTTAAGTCATGCTATTTAGGCGTGAGTTACTTATAACATGTTGCTTGATTAAGTTATTCATTCATATGTGTGTTATGTGTGTGTATCTATAGTCTAAGTCGAGTGTCTAATGTCTTAGTCGATTGTGAATTGTGATTGTTGCAAATGGTTGATGTTTATTTATATGTGTAGTTGACCATTCGTGTGGACCATTGAGTGACCATTCATCTTGCCTAACTCATGCACCAAGGAAGTTCTTAGAACCTTTAAGAATCAGCTTTCATTATGGGTGCATTTTGACCGTTCAAATGGTGCTCAAGTTCATGTCCCATGCAGTTTTAAAGATGGAAGGATTCATGAACATCCAAGGGGGAATTGCTACATAAATTTAGCACATTTAATTGTTAATATGCATGCACAAAAGGGAGGAAGAATGTAACACCCTAACCTGTATCCATTTCCAGAATAGGGTTATGGAGCATTACCGGACTAATCTCATAAACAATCATACAATTCGATTTACAATTCTCATACTAATTAAAAACAAATCAAATACAACCATATAGTCCCTAATACAAGACCTCCAGGCCCAAAACAAGCGTTAGAAGTGGTTCAGGACTAATCCAAAAACTCAAAGAAATTTTGGGAAAACATTGAAAATTTTCAAAGTATAGGGGACACACGCCTGTGTGGCCAAGCCGTGTGTCTTACACGGCCAAGAGACAAGCCAGTGTCACAGGCCGTGTGGACATTCGAAATGGGATCACATGACCATGTCCTAGCCTGTGTTTGACCCAGTGTAACTCTTTGACCTAGTTCACATGGCCAACCACAAGCCTGTGTGACTAGCCCGTGTACCCTTTGAAATGCCCTACATGCCCGTGTAGTAGGCCGTGTGCTAGGCCATGTGAAAACTGGAGGGTATACTGATTTATGCCACATGGCCAGGCCATACGCACTTGGGCTAGGCCATGTGAAGCTACTGACTTGGTTTCTAAATAAGTATCAGGGAACACACGACTGTGTTACCTAACCGTGTGTCACACACGGCTGAGACACATGCCCGTACGGACAAAAATAGGCTATGTTTCAAGCTATATTTCTCACCCAAATTTGAATCAACCTAAACACATTCAATAGAATATGATCCTTGTAACACGCCTCACCCGTATTCACGATCAGAATAGAGCTAGGAGGTATTTCCGATGAAACACAAAATTTATCTAACATTTCACATCTAAATAAACATTCATTATTGCGTATCAATCAATCACATATACATTGTCCCTTAAATCGGTCTACGAGACCATAAAACATGCTTAAAAGTGGTTAAGGACTGAACCGATAACATTTACAAACTTTTAGAAACTCAAAAAAAATTTCAACATTAAAGGGTCACACACCCGTGTGAACAGGTTGTATGCCTCACACGGCCACCAAACACGCCCGTATCACAAGCAGTGTGAAAATAGGGTGTAACAGCCCGGTTTAGACCCTAGTAAGAATAGTGGTTTTGGGACCACGAATCTGACTCAAAAAATATTTTAATATTATTTTCCGTGTTTAAAGTATGTGAATTGATATGTGTGAAATTTTCGTACGAAAATTTTATCGTTGTGTGCTTGATTTAATAAAAAGGACTAAATAACGTAAAAGTTGCATGCTATTATTTAAAGGTGTCAATTGGTCTTGGCTTTTTAATATGATGGCCTTAAATGGTAAATAGCCCATTTATAAGATAGTGGATGATATTTGGTTTGGCATTTGTGTAAATATGAATTTATTTTAATGGTAAAATGGTAATATGTTAAAAAAAGTTTAATTAAATAAATCAAAAGCCATGTTTTTTGTCTTTTTATGCTATCATCTTTCTCCATAGCCGAATGTGAAAAGAAAAAGATGAGTTTGGAAGCTTTGAATATTCGGCACCTTTGGAAGCTTAATTTGGGTATGTGTTTTACTCGGGTTTTGATAATTTTTATGTTTTTGAGATTGTTGCTTCGAGTACTAGTAAACCCATGCCTTAATTTTTGGATTTAATGAAGAATTTGAGATTTTCCATTGTTTATTATGTGATGAAATTGTTTCTTGATGATGAATAATAAATCTTTGATGTTTGATTTTCATGTTTAATTAATTGATTTTTGATAAAAATGTGTATTAAGGACTAAATTTAGAAATTTGTAAATTGAGGGGTCAAAACGTGAAATAAATAAAAGAAATGGGTTGCTAGAGACCTAAGATAAATTCGGCCTAACATGGGTTTGATGAAATTTTGAGTAATTTGTGTTATTTTAAAATAGGGACTAAATTGTGAAAATGTGAAATGTTAGGGGATAAAATGTAAAATGCCCAGATTATGTGTCCTTAGATAAAATTTAATGAAATGTTGAATAAGTGAGTTAATCTTGATATTAATTAGATTGGCAAAAGTGGAATTCGGATTTGGATCGGGGGAAAAATCAAAGTGGTCGATTAGTCGTCTCCTTTCGATTACCGTTGTCCGAGGTAAGTCTATAAGCAATAAACATTTTAAAATTTGAATGTATATGATCTTTATATGCTGAATTTAATTGTGTGAATTTTTATTAGTTATAGTCGAATGTATAAATGTTTATGAGATTTGGGAACAAGTTAGATTCAATTGAGATATGATGTTTGAAAAGCTTAATATGAACATTAAGAAATAATTAGGATTTCTGAAATATGAATTATGTGTAAGATCGACTTTGTATCAGTGATATTCAGGCTTTATTACCTACCAGGCTTTGTGCCGGTGTATTAAATCAGGCTTATTGCCTAGCAGGCTTTGTGCCGGTGTATTAAATCATGCTTATTGCCCAGCAGGCTTTGTGTCGGTGTATTAAATCAAGCTTATCGCCTAGCAAGCTTTGTGCCGGTGTATTATATCAGGCTTATTGCCTAGCAGGCTTTATATGCTGGTGTTTTATATTAGGCTTATTGCCTAGCAGGCTCTGCCGGTGTATTATACTATGTGAACAACGGTAAAAGTAATCAAATGTGTTAAATGAGCTAAAGTGATCAGGTATGTGAATGTGGTTTACTTATTTGAAATGAAGGTGAATGGGCTGAAAGATATGTGATAAAAATGTTATGTAATGCTATTTTCTGACACATGAAAAATCAATTTAAAAGGCTCAGGTATGTATTCATACTAAATTATGAAATTATGGCAAGTGGAATGTTCGAATTAATTATATAAATGTCACATGTTAACGTGAATTATATGTATGCATATGTGAATGTATACATTTGGTTTACTTATGTATTCATGACATAAATGAGAGTATATATGTATAGGAAAACCTATAATTGGCCAAATCAAAAGTATAGTTGATTTTGTAAATGAAATGTATATGTTTTCATATTTGGCAATTGTAAAATATATATTCGACCACATATTATGTAAATATGTGTTATTATGGTTTGCTTTATGAAGATATGTATATAAGAGTTTAAATATTCAGTTATATATACATTGATAATATGGCTTTGAAAGGGTATGTTATTTTGATAATAGATACATGTATATTCGATCAAGGTAAAATTTGTACATGGAAGTATATGTTATATATGAAATTGTGAGCTTGAAAATAAATGTGATCATGATAGTATAAATTAGTTTTATTAAACTAAGTTGATATTAATATTGAGTTATTTATTTGCTTATGACTTACTAAGCTCTTGAAGCTTACTCTATGTGTTTTTCCTATGTCTTTAGAGTTTCAGTGAATTGCTCAAGTTGGAAGTTGTTGGAGACTTCATCACACTATCCGGTTATCATTTTGGTAACTAATGCTTTGAGATTTGGTTATGTGGCATGTATAGGCTTGTTTTGATATATTTGGTTTTGAAGTTTGTATATTTATATATATAGCCATACGAAAATGGCTTGATTATAATGTTAAAGTTAGTGTGTATTTGGCTATGACTTAAACTTATTTTGGAAGTATCAAATGTGGTATAATGTGTGCTGGATGATTGTATAATATGGCTTGGTGATGAGGTAAAATGATGGATATATATTCGGTTGTAAATTGGCTTTATAGGTTCGAATCCAAACGGCTAGAAATAATGTTTATGATTATATAGATTTGATCATGATATATGTTCATGTGGGGAATTAGGTTTCATGGTACTTATATGAGGTGTGTTTGATATATGAATCAATTTGGAAACTGTTTATAAAGTGTTGTGTATTCGGTTATGTGATGAAATTATATATGATGATTATAATCAACTTTGTGATTTGGCAATGATAGTTTAAATCATTTAGTCAAGTGTTTAGTAAAATGTTAATGTTCAATTTGTTGTATTGGTCTTATTATAAAGATTATTTATGTGTAAAATATATGTGTTTACTATGCTGTGGAAATATTTTAATTTAGATTATTGTGTTAACTGAATAATTCATGAGATGAATAAAAAAATATATATATGAATTGGCTTGATTATTAAATTTGTAAATTGATTATACTTTGATTAGTAGTATGTGTTTTAAAATGGTTTATATTAATTAGGTAAAATGAGTACATGACATTGATGTTTAAAAATTTTATACTTGATCATTTGGTGAGGTTGATTATACCGAATGTGTTTTCGTTTATTTGCCATGTGATATTGCGTATTAAGTATAATATGCGCATGTATTGGAATAAAATAAAATGCATGATTATATTTGGTTAAACTTAGTTAAAAAAAATTATTGTAAAGGAGTTAATATTACTATGTGCATGATTGAATTGTATGACTGTATTGAGTGGTAATTTGATCGGTAATGCCTTGGAACCCTAATCTGGCGACGAATACGGGTTAGGGGTGTTACACAGGGCATAAATATTAACTTGCACCACACGGTCTGAGACACACCCGTATGCCTTGGCCGTGGGAAAACTGGAGAGGTTACTGACTTGGGTTACACGGCCGACCACACAGCCATGTGTCTAGCCTGTGTATCCTTCAAAATGGCCACACATGCCCGTGTGCTAGGCCATGTGCCATTTAGGGGGTATACTGACTTATATCACATGGCCAGTCACATGCCCGTGTGTGAACCTGTGTGATAGGCACGGCCAGTAGAGACGCCTGTGTGTCTTGGCCGTGCCAAACCTAGAGGGTATACTGACTTAATTCATAGGGCTACCCCAAGGGACACACGGCCATGTAGTATGACTGTGTGTTTCACAAGGCTGAGACACACGCCCGTGTCTCTACCCGTGTGGACAAAAATAGGCCCTTTGTAAAGCCAATTTGCCACCCTTTCCATAAGCACACATATCAACCAAAATAGTACCATTTTAATATATCTTTAGGCAACCAAAAACATGTCAAATCAATCACATATCAAGCTATCTATCATTAACCAATTCAACTACTAAATTCCATATACAAATATACCAAATCCATATACCTAAAACATCACAACTTGCATAAATTTCAAAAGCAATAACTCATCATCTTATTGTCTATTTTATGTCACAAAACACCATTTAGCTATATTAACAACTAGAGCAAACATATCCAAAACGAGCCAATATCTAAGGCATAATATACATTTCAATATCACTTATCAAGCACATAACTGAAGCCAACTTAAATGGCTAAAAACATACCAACATTTACATCATTAACAAGCCATATCACATGGCTAACATCATTCTTCAAAACATACCAAAATGACACTAGCCTATACATGCCATATACCATATATACAAGCTTCAAAAGTACCAAAAAATTGATCGATAGTGTGACGATGCTCCTGATGATCCCTGAGTCCAAGCTAGATTCGATTCTCTATAAAACATAGACAAATAACACACAGTAAGCTTCATAACTTAGTAAGTTCATAAGTAATTAACTCAATTCATCAAATAATATAGTTCAACCATTTTCACATTACCAAATCAACATTACATTAAAACAAATCTTATTCATGTCTCAAACATGATTAAAAACCATTTCATTAAACTTTCTCAATGTAATACTTGAATAGGTTCCTTACATACCTGTATCACCTCGTACTAATCTCTTTCTCAACCACGGCATTCATTTATCCATTGGACCATTAGGAATAGATGTTGGATACTCAAGAATCACAATTAATAAGTACGTATACCATGGCCTGTAGCCAAATAAAGGTAACTTATCCCAGAGTACCTATACCATGGCCCATAGCCAAATCAAGGTAACACCTCTCAAAATACCTATATCATGGCCTGTAGCCAAATCAATATTATTTGCACCCGAAGTGCCGATATCATGGCCCGAAGCTAATACATTAACTTAATGACATTACATTAGCATCATAACTGTACCTAAGGTTTAACCGAAAAGTTTCGGTTGTCGAGTTCATCATCGAACACTTCCGTATAGTTGTATTCACAATTCAAACATTATCCACAATCTCATAAATACATTTTATGCAATATTAAAGCGTATAACATTCATTTATAATGAAAGTAACACCTACGAACTTACCTCATACTCGGAATTGACGAATCGGATCGATTACTCAGTAACTTTTTATTTCTCCCGATCTAAATCCAATTTTCTTCTTTCAAGATTTATATGAATTCAAAATTAACTAATTTAATCACCTATTCATTCAATTTCATCCAAAAATACCTATTTGGGCATTTTTACACTTTAACCCTTAAAGTTCCACATTTATTCAATTTAGTCCCTATTTCACAAACACACAAAATTCACAAAATTCAATTTAACCCATGCTTGGCCGAAGCACCATAGTGCCCCTAGCAGCCGATATTTATCATTTATTCACACATTTAACCCCACATTTTTACATTTTCACAAATTAACCCATTTTATGCAATTTTACTAAATATCACTTTACAAAGCATGATAATCTATTAACAAATACTCATTTTCCATCATAAAACATTCAAGAACTCAAGAAATCATCAATGGCACCTCACAAAATCATCAACAAATTTAGAAATTAAAGCACGGGCTGGCTAGAACACAAAGCAATGATCACAAAAACGTAGAAATCATCAAAAACGGATCAAAAACCATACCTTAATCAAGGTTTAAATGTGTCGAACCCTAAAGCTTCTAAATGGCTTTCTTTTTCTTTAAAATTCGATGGAAAAAAGATGATACACGACTACCATTTTGATTTGTTTTAATTAATATTTTACCTTAATAATCAAATATCAAATTTACCCTTAATAAAAACATTATAAAATCACCTAATATATGCCCATTTATGCCAAATTCCACTATCAGTGGTCTAATTACGACATAAGGACCTTTCATTTAATAAGCCATGTCAATTAGACACCTTTATCAAATCGAATACAACTTTTACATTTTGCACGATATAGTCCTTTTCTCAAATTAACCATGTAACACCCCTAACCCATATCCGACGCCAAAATAGGGTTACGAGGCATTACTGAATAACACATTCCATTCACAAACATTTATACATTCATTATCAAAAACCATTCGCATACTTCACATTGTCCCTTATAAGGTTCTACGAGACCTTAAAACATGCTTAAGAGTGGCTCGGGACTAAATCGATCACGTATAAATATTTCTTAACACTTAGAAAAATTTTACATTCATAGGTCACACGCCTGTGTAAGTAGCCCGTGTGCCTCAAACGGCTACTAGACACACTCGTGTCCCAAGTCGTGTGAAAATAGAGCATACATACTGAATTGCAGCACACGGCCGGAAACACGCCTATGTGCCTTGGCCGTAGGAAAACTGGAGGGGTTACTGACTTGGGTCACACGGCCAACCACACACTCGTGTGTCTAGCCCATGTACCCTTCAAAAAGGCAATACATGCCCATATGCCAAGGCTATGTGCCTCACACGGCCACCAGACACGCCCGTGTGTCTAAGCCGTGTTCTAGACTGACTTAAATTCGTAGGGCTACCCCAGGGGACACACGGCCTTGTAACATGACCATGTGTCGCATACGGTTGAGACAAACACCCGTGTCACTGCTCGTGTGGATAAAAATAGGCCATTTGTAAAGTCAATTTGCCACCCTATTCTCAAGTACACAAAGCAACCAAAATAGCACCTTTTCAATACATCTTTAAGCAATCAAAAACATGCCAATTCATACTCATGTCATGCCATTTATCATGAACCAATTCAACTACTCATTTCCACATTCAAAACCTATCAAATTATTATACCAAAATTCATCACATTAACATCTATTCCATATCACAAAACACATAATTAAACTATATCAACAACTAATGCCAACATAGAAGGCATTATATACATCACATACTTATCACTTATAAATAAAGCCAAATTCAACTTCATAAGCAACACCATCTACAAGCCACATCTCATGACTAAATTCATAACTCAAAACATACCCAAAATGGCACTAGCCTATACATGCCATATACCATATATACAAGCTTCAAAAGTACCAATAAGATGATTGATAGTGTGATGACATTTCTTGAAGATCCCCGAATCCAAGCTAGCTTCGATGATCTATAAAACATAGACAAATAACACACAGTAAGCTTCATAACTTAGTAAGTTTGTACCAAATATACTCAACAGTTCATGTAATACAAAACATTAATTAATAAACACTTATTAGTTCTTATATCATCATTCAATTCTAATCAACCACCATTTAACATGTTTATACAAATTCATCAAACTTCATACACATAGTATCAACTACCACATAGGTATCGTACATACCTGAACTTTCCTGTATTTATTTATTTCATCCTCACCTCTTTGTTCAATACATTAATTCGTTCGGAAGTCTTTCAATGCTCTAAGAATTTGCACATTTAGTGCATAAATGATTAGCCGAAGCTATAACGATATTGCACACTTAGTGCCATCACATTAAACTGAAGCTACCTTGGTATCGTAGACTTAGTACCTCATATATCCGAAGCTATTCCAATTTCCACACTAAGTGTTGTATATAGCCGAAGCTATTTCAAAACACACACTAAGTGCCAGACATAGTAAATTTGTCGTCGTACATAGTCGTAGTCGCATATTTACAATTTATGCAGTATCAAAGTATTAAAAACATATTTCTAACAATGTTTATCATGTACGAACTTACCTTGTACTCAGAATGGACGAATCGGATCGATTACTTGATAACCTTCAATTTTCCTCGATCTAAATCCGAATTCTTTCTTTCTTGATTTACCTGTATTCAAAATTAACCCATTTATTCACCAATTCATTCAATTTCATCCAAAATCACATATTTGGGCATTTTTGCACTTTATCCCCTAAGTTTTACATTTATTCAATTTAGTCCCTATTTCACAAAAATGCAAATTGAACAAAATTTAATTACACCCAAGCCTAGCCAAATTTCCTAAGGACCCTTAATAGCCCAAAACTTTCATTTATTTCACAATTTAACCCCTGAATTTACACTTTCTCAATTTAATCCCTAATATGCATTTTTACTCAAAATCACTTTACAAAACATGTATATCAAGCACCAAGCTTTCATTATTCATCATCAAACATTCAAAAACTCAAGCATTCAACAATGGAAACTTTCAAAATCATCAACACATTCCAAAATATAGGGATGGGCTAGCTAGTACTCAAAGCAACGATCATAAAAATGTGTAAATCATCAAAAACCGAGCTCAAAACATACCTTAATTGAGCTATACAAGTGTTGAATGGATGAAAGCTTCAAAAACCTACTCTTTCTCTATTTTCAGTCAAAGATGAATGAAAATAAGATGAATTTTGGCTTTGTTTTATTTTAATTATCATTAAAACATAGTTTACCATTTTACCCTTAATGAAACCTTTATAAAAATATCTATTACATGCCCATTTATGTCAAATTCCACTATCAATGGTATAATTACAACATAAGGACCTTTCATGTAATAAGCCATGGCAATTAAGCACTTTTATCATATAGAATGTAACTTTTGCATTTTACGCGATTTGGTCCTTTTCTCAAATTGAGCTATTAAACGATAAAATTAGTTCACGAAATTTTCACACATGTATTTTCAAAATATAAAACCATTTTAAATCATGGTCATTACCGTCCCTTGCATGTTATCATGGGAAAATTGCAACATAAATACCTCAATTTATAAAGACAACAACAATTCGGCCCTTTCCTTTTTAACCATCAAATTTTCATTTTACGCGATTAAGCCCTTTTTATTAAATCAGCACTCAAACGATAAAATTAAAGCACGGAATTTTCAAGATATAAATTCACACATAATAAGCATAAAAAATAATTTTAAAATATTTTAATGACTCAGATTTGTGATCTTGAAACCACCATTCCGAATAAGGTCTAAATCGGGCTGTTATAACTCTCCCCCGTTAGGGATTTTCATCCCTAAATATCTTACCGGTGAATAGGTTCGGATAACGCTCTTTCATAGTATCCTCTAGCTCCCACGTTGCTTCCTCAACTTTGTGTTTATGCCATAGTACTTTAACTAACGAAATTTTCTTATTTTGCAATTCTTTAACCTCGGGAACTAGAATTCGAATCGGTTCTTCCTCATATGTCATATCGGACTTAATTTCAGTCTTTAATGGACTAATCACATGTGAGGGATCAGATCGATATCTACGAAGCATCGAAACATGGAATACATTGTGGATCTTTTCTAACTTAGGCGGAAACAACAGTCTATAAGCGACCGGCCCGACAAGCTCTATAATCTCATACGACTCAATAAATCTCAGACTCAATTTGCCTTTACGATCAAATCTGAGTATAGTCTTCCACGATGAGACTTTTAAAAATACTTTGTTCCCAATCTGAAACTCTATATCTTTTCATTTCAAGTCCACATACGATTTCTTAATTATCTAATGCTATTTTCAGACTTTCACAGATTACTTTCAATTTCTATTTAGTCTTTCTGATCAAATCGACCTCGTGTATCTTGTTTTCACTGAGCTCAGTGAAATAAAATGGTGTACGACATTTACGACCATACAAAACCTCGTAAGGTGCCATTTTGATACTCAATTGAAAACTATTATTGTACGCAAATTCAATTACTGGTAAGTATCATTCCCACGTACATTCGAACTCGAGAATGCAACATCTCAACATATCCTTAAGTATTTGAATGATTCGTTCAAATTGACCACCTGTTTGCAGATGGATAATAATGCTGAAATGTAATTTTGTACCTAATGCATTTTGCAGTTTCTTCCAAAACCGCGATGTAAACCTCGGATCTCTATCCGAAACAATAGAAATAGGCACTCCGTGTAATCTCACAATCTGAGAAACATATAACTCAACAAGCTTATCAAGCAAATAATCTATACGAACCAGAACAAAATGACCTAATTTAGTCAATCTATCTACAATAACCTAGATTGCATCTTTCTCACTCGGTGTCAACGGTAAGCTAGATACAAAATCCATCGTGACTCTATCCCATTTCCACTCAGTTCATATGGTCACTTGCTAAATCTTTAACTGAATATATATATAACATGCAAACACATATGCCTTATTTGATGTCTACTTCTACTATGCTCAATCACTTTATAATTATGAAACATTTTCAATAACCAAACTGAATAATCAAACATATTATTTCACTCCTCATACCAACATATCAATTATATATATAATACATATTAACTATTCATCCAGCGTATATAGCATACCAACTCAAATTTTTTTAACATACTACTATCACATATTAACTAAATTAACAAAAGTCATACTCAGAACCAAGTTAATAGCAATATATTTGGCTAAATTTATATATAAATCCCTATGGCCAAAGAAATCCAATTTTATCATCAAATAAATAACACTTCAATTATTTAACATCCACCGAAAGTTAATTCACCTTGTTTGCCAAATCTAAACATAGTCATTTCACAAACTATTCATTATGCTTAACATTTCATTTATAAACAATAAACTAAACCAAATTATACTATCATAATCATTTTAAACCTCAATCTTATGATTTCATGTATATCATATACTTTCACATATAAACTTATTTATGGCCAAATACATATATATATTAACCAAGTACCTTTTGATTTCAAAGCTAAATATCATTATGTGACCAAGTACATTTATACACATATACATATACTCATGGATCAAAATATAATATCGTATACGTATATATATACATAGCAATGGCCGAATATACTTCACAAGGCACATATATTCACATTAGTAACTTAAGTAATTTACATCACATACATAATGGTCAACTTACCTTATTTTTCAAATAGGTAATCAACTAACTCATACCTGGTCGTTTTAGCTCGTTTTACCCTTCATTTATCACTTATCATTGCCCGTTGAACCATTCGGAATCAAATAGGATACTTAGATAGTCACATATATAGAACAATGCCAACGTCCTAGACGTGGTCTTACATGCTATCTCATATCGATGCGACTGTCCTAGACAGGGTCTTACACGAATCAATACGATACTGATGTCCTAGACATGGTCTTACACGTAACCACATATATCTATGCCAACGTCCCAAATTTGGTCTTAAACTACAGCACATATATTTATGCCAACGTCCTAGACGTGGTCTTACACAAAAAACATATCAAAATCCTACTGTTCGTACACGGCTTTCAAACGTCATAACTCAGTCGAATCGAACTCATAAATTTAAATCCCAAGCATATACACATTCGGTTATAATATATAAATATTTATAAAATTCAATTCAACATTTTAAGCTTACATTTGTTCAAAATTAATAGCACTTACTTGCTTATAAACTTACCTCGGACGATGAAAATCAAAACAGGACGACTAGTCGGCACCATTAGTTTTCCCCCGATCCAAATCCGATTTCTTTGGTTCTTGATCTAAACATATTAAAATTAAATTCATTCAAACATATTTTCACTTAATTTAGTCCAAAAACACATAAATGGGCAAATTACCATTTTACCCTGACATATTACACTTTTTACAATTTAGTCCATATTGCACAAAACACAAAACATGCAAAATTTGAGTATACCATCCGTAGGCCGAATCTTCCTTGTGTTCATGCAAGTCCATATATTTCATTTATTTTACATTTTAGTTCCTCAATTTATTATTTTTGCAATTTATTCTTAATTACTCAAAATCATCAAAAATTTCAATACAAAACATGTTAATCCAAAATGTATCTTTCATATTTCACTAACTAACTTCACAAAGCTCAAATATTCAACAATGGAATAACTCAAAATATTCACCAAAATAAAAATTCAAGCATGGGCTTTGTACATTACACTGCAACGATATCAAAAACGTAAAAATTATCAAAAACTGAGCTAAAACTCACCTTGAATCATGTCTCAATATTGTTGAACCCTTAAACTCTTTTTTTTTCTTTAGTTTCAGTCACCAAGAACAAAGTATGAACACTTAATTTTTATTTTATGTTTTATGATATTATAACTTATTAATCATTTTACATTTTCAACCTTTTTAATAAAATATAAAACCATTTTAAATCATGGCCATTACCGTCCCTTGCATGTTATCATGGGAAAATTGCAACATAAATACCTCCATTTTCAAAGGAAATAACAATTTGGCCTTTCCTAGTTAACCATCAAATTTTCATTTTATGCGATTAAGCCCTTTTTTATTAAATCGGCACTCAAACGATAAAATTGAAGCACAAAAATTTCACAGATATAAATTCACACATAATAAGCACAAAAAATAATTTTAAAATATTTTTCTAGGTTAGATTCGTGGTCCCAAAACCACCGTTCTGAATAGGGTCTAAATCGGACTGTTACACATTAGCAACAACATTAGTCTTTCCCGGATGATAATCAATCACTAACTCATAGTGTTTTAGTAATTCTAGCCATCTCTGCTGTCGCAAATTCAAATCTTTCTAAGTCATCAAATATTTCAAACTCTTGTGATCTGAGTAAACATGGCATTTGTCACCAAATAATAATGATGCCAAATCTTTAACGCAAACACAATGGCTGCTAACTCTAAATCATGCGTTGGGTAATTCTTTTCATGCATCTTCAACTGTCTCGAGGCATAAGCTATGACTTTGCCTTCCTGAATCAAAACACAACCTAGGCCATTCAATGGTGCATCAGTATAAATCACAAATTCCTTACCCAATTCTGGCTGACTAACACTGGAGCTTCAGTCAAAAGAGCATTCAACTGATCAAAACTTTTCTGACATTTTTCAGACCATTCAAACTTTACATCTTTTTGAAGCAGTCTTGTCAACGGAGTGGCAATCATCGAAAAGCCTTTTACAAATTGTCGGTAATAACTAGCTAGTCCCAGAAGACTACGGGCCTCAGATACATTTCTCAAATGTTTCCAATACATTATTGCAGAAATCTTACTCGGATCATCTAGAATAGCCGATGTTGACACAATATGCCCTAGAAAACCAATCTTACGCAACCAGAATTCACATGTGCTAAACTTTGCATATAACTGTTTATCTCGAAGAGTTTGCAATATAATTCTCAAATGCTCAACATGATCAGTTTCACTTCGTGAATATATCAATATGTCATCGATAAACACAACAACAAATCGATTTAGATATGGTCAGAAAATCTGGTTCATTAAATCCATAAAGACAGCAGATGAATTTGTTAGTCCGAAAGGCATAACTAGAAATTCATAATGACCATACCTCGTTCTAAATGCAGTCTTTGGCACATCAAAATCTCTAACTCGCAACTGGTAATAACCCGATCTCAAATCTATCTTTGAAAACATTGTAGCTCCTTTTAATTGATCAAACAAATCGTCAATTCTAGGTATAGGATATTTGTTCTTGATCGTCACTTTATTAAGCTATCGGTAGTCTATACACATTCACATCATGCCATCTTTCTTGTTTTCACAAACAACACAGAAGCACCCGAGGGCGAGAAACTCGGTCGTGCAAATCCTCTATCGGTTAATTCTTGCAACTGAGCTTTTAATTCTTTTGACTCTATCGGAGCCATTCTGTACGGAGCTATCGATATCTACATTGTACCCGGCATTAACTCAATGCCAAACTCAACCTCTCGGATCGGTGGTAAACTTGGTAACCTTTTAGGGAACACATCTATATACTCACATACAACTGGCAATATTCAATCTTCTTTTCAGTCACTTTCGTATCAAGCACATAGGAAAAATAAGCTTCATAACCCTTTCTCACATATTTCTGAGCTAACATCGAACAGATCTCTGCTGGCAAACCATTCAGATCAATTGACTCCATTCTAATGTTCTCATTATTTTGACATCTCAAATCTATCATCTTTCTTTTGCAATTCACAATAGCATCATTGAAAGTTAACCAATCCATACCCAGAATTATATCAAACACATCAAATGGTAACAACATCAAATCGACCAAAAAACAATTATCCCGAATCAATAGACTGTACAGGCAAAGCCTTATTGGATAGTAAATTCACACATATATACGAATGAGTTGATCCTGGATTTATCAATGCAATAAATTTAGTATCATAGAGAGTAAAAGTATCAGTAATGACATCTAGAGATGACGCTTTTTCTCGAGCACAAATAGCGTAGGCTCGCGTAGGTGCTCTAGCATCAGATCTCACTGTAGTGTCTCGTGTCACACCTCTACCACCACTCATATTTCCAACATTACGAGATGGTCTCCCCCTAACTGTAGTGTTACTTGGTCTTGTGTTCTGAGCACTATCTTTTTCAGCTAACCCTGGGCAATCTTTAATAAAGTGATTTCTTGAACCACAACTGTAACGAGTTCTATTATTATTTTTCACACAGCAATCTCCAAAATACCATCTTCCACGTTGTTGACATTTATGTTTAACATCTTTTATGTTACCCACACTAAATACCGATGTGGCTTAAGCGTTAGGGTTGGTGTATGATTTCCCGTAATCTCTATTTTGATATCCCGTTGAAGCTACCGATCGGTTAAAATAGTCTTTAGATTTCTTTGATGAGGAATGATAAGATTTATTCATCGACCTCTTCCTCGAATCTCTTGCCTCTGAATTAGCCATTCTCTTTTCTTTGCTGAGATCCTCGACTTTACAAGCCCTTTCAACTAACACAACAAATTCTTTGATTTCCAGAATCTTGACTGGAAGTTTTATGTCTTCATTCAATCCATCAATGAATCGTTTACACATGATCTCTTCAGTAGAAACATACTCTCGAGCATATTTGCTCGATCATACAAATTCTCTTTCATACTTTGTCACAGTCATTCGACCCTGTTTCAACTCTAGAAACTCTTTATGTTTCTGATCGAGAAATTGTTGACTTATGTATTTCTTTCAGAATTCTGCTTGGAAAAACTCCCAGGTGACTCATTCTCTAGGGACCACAGATGTTAGCGTTTTCCACCAACGATATGCATTATCTCTAAGCAAAGATACCACACATTTGATACATTCTTTTGGAGTACAAGATAATTCCTCGAATACTCAGATTGTATTCTCTAGCCAAAATTCAGCTTTCTCAGCATCATCCTCAACTGTAGCCTGAAACTCTTTAGCCCATGATTACGTATCTTATCCACTAGAGGCTTACTCAATTCAATTTGATCAATCACTTGTGGCACAACCGAAACTTTTTGAGGAACAGGTGGAGGTCGAGGTTGTTGAGTAGCCGGATTCATTCGAACGAATTCTGTGAATCACTCACTCATCATTTGGAAGAAGGCTTGCTTATTCTCTCCTCCTTGGCTACTTGACATAGGCCTTGAATCGTCCGGTGCTTCCCCTTGAGTGAGAGTGGGCACATTACTTTCCACATCGTCAGCTATAACTCGATTGGATCCATTTTGCTATACAAAAAACACATTTTAAAAGTCAGGAATCATCACACTATGACAGTTTATATATATGGCATGTATAGCTAGACTTTCACACACTACGTTAGTCCTAGATCAACTAAACCGTAGCTCTGATACTAATAAATATAACACCCCTAACCCATATATGATGCCAGAATAGGCATTACCGAACAACACATTCCATTCACATACATTTATACATTCATTATCAAAAACCATTCGAAAACATTCACATTGTCCCATATAAGGTTCTACGAGACCTTAAAACATGCTTAAGAGTGGTTCAGGACTAAACCGATCACATATAAAAATTTTACTTTCATAGGTTGCACGCTCGTGTAAGCAGGCTGTGTGCCTCACACGGCTACCATGTAACAACCTGATTTTAACCCTATTGGGAATGGTGGTTTCGGGACCACGAATTTGAGTAAGAAAAAAATATTTAAAATTATTTTCTGTGTTTATTATGTGTGAATTTATATCTTTGAAATTTTTGTGTTTTAATTTTTCTGTTTGAGTGTCGATTTAATAAAAAGGGCTTAATCGCGTAAAATGAAAATTTGTGAAAAGGTCGAATAGTTGTTGTTCTTTTAATATGGAAGTTTTAAGTTGCAATTAGACCAATATATTATGTGATGGAGGGTTGTTGACAACCATTATAAGGATTATATATTAAATGTTAAAGGTTATTTAAGTAAAATGATTAAAATGTTATTGTATGTTATATTAAAACATAATTAAAAACAATTTTTTTCATTATTTCTTTCATGACAGAAACTAAAGAAAAGAAAAAGAAAAAAAAGCTTAGGTATTCGGCCATTGTCCAAGCTTAATTCAAGGAGAGTTTTAGTTCGATTTTTGATATTTTTTATGTTTTTGAGAACGTTGTTATGTTATCTACAAAGCCCATGCTTGAATTTTTTATTTTTATGAATATTTTGAGTTATTCCATTGATGAATATTTGAGCTATGTGATGTTAGTTGATGAAATATGAAATATATGTTCTAGATTGACATGTTTTGTATTGGAATTTTTAATGATTTTGAGTAATTAGGACTAAATTAAAAAAATGGTAATCTGAATGACTAAAATGTAAAATAAATGAAATGTATAGACTTGAATGAACAAAAGGAAGATTCGGCCTAAGCATGGTGTACTCAAATTTTGCATGTTTTGTGTTTTATGCAATTTTTATAAAAAATGTAAAATGTCAAGGGTAAAATAGTAATTTTCCCATTTATGTTTTTTTGGACTAAATTGAGTGAAAATATGTTTGAATGAGTTTAGTTTGAATATGTTTAGCTCAAGAACCAAAGAAATAGGATTTGGATCGGGGGAAAACTAAAGTTGTCTATTAGCCATCCCGTTCCGATTTTCATCATCCCAGGTAAGTTCATAAGCAAGTAAATGCTGTTAATTTTGAACAAATGTAAACATAAAATGTTGAATTGAATTTTATAAGTATTTATATATCATGACCGAATGTGTATATGCGTGGGATTTAAATTTATGAGTTCAATTCGACTGAGTTATGACGTCCGAAAGCCCTATACGAATCGTACAATTTTGATATGTGTTTTCATGTAAGACCACGTTTGGGACATCGGCATTGATATATGTGTTTTCATGAAAGACTATGTCTGGGACATTGGCATCTATATATGTGGTTACGTGTAAGACCATGTCTGGGACATAGGCATTGTACTAATTCATGTAACACCCTGTCTGGGACAGTGGCATTGATATGAGATAGCATGTAAGACCACGTCTGGGACGTTGGCATTGTTCAATATATGTGACTATCTGAGTATTTTATTTTATTCGGAATGGTTCAATGGGCAATAATAAGTTATGATCGAAAGGTAAAATGAGCTAAAACGACCAGGTATGAGTTAGTTGATTACCTATTTGAAAATTAAGGTAAGTTGACCATTATGTATGTGATGTAAATTACATAAGTTACTAATGTGAATATATGTGCCTTGTGAAGTATATTCGGCCATTTCTATTATATGCATATGATATTATAATTTGATTCATGAGTATATACATATGTGTATAAATGTACTTAGTCACATAATGACATTTAGCTTTGAAATCGAAAGGTACTTTGATAATATATATGTGCTAATTACGCAAAGGTAGGTCTTCGTCAAGGTTTGAGTTTGAATTAAGGGGTAGAAGAAATTATAAGTTAATTATTAAAAGAATCAAGATTGGCAAGTAGTTGGGCTTTTAAATAAAGATAAGGGAAAATAGCAGCAAAGAGCCTAGTAGAGGAGTGACTAAGTGACGCCACTTAGAGTGTAGGGAGGTGGCGTTAATAGCTATCAAGGAGGTCCAAGGTTTGAATCCTAGCTTAGTGTTTTTAAAAGTTTAATTTTTACCTTCTAGAAGGATGGAAGTGGCATGAAAGTGGACTCCAAGGGAAGTGTTCAGGAGAGAAAATTAAGGAAAGGATCGATGGGTTATTAGGGAGAAAAATGAGGAGATGAGAAGGGAGAAGTGATGGAGTCGAATGGGAAATTGGGCATGGGAAAATTAAGTTATAAGGCTTATAAATAGGTGTCGAATGCTAGGGTATGAAGCTAATGACCGAATTTCCTTCACCCTGTTACGAGAAACTCTTTTCCCTAAAAGCCAAAAACCCTCTGCCTTTCTTTTCTTTTTCTCCTTCCTTGTCCTGAATTCTATTCTTCCTCTACCTCATTTTTGACTTTTCTTTCTTTTTCCTTGGAGCCGAATAACCCTCTTTTTCCATACAAAATCGTAATGGGCCGAACCTCTTTGGCCGAATACCCTTTGTGCAATCACTACTCCTTCTATTTCGATCAAAATCTAGTGTAAGTGTTGTTCTCCCAATCAGTTTCTTTGCTAAGTATCAAATATTGTCCCTCACTCTTTCTAATCAACTGTGGTAGGGAATTAGTATCGGATCACGGATCTTAGCTCATTGCTGAGTTGCTCCTTTGGTGTTGTGGTTTTGGCAAGTATTCCTCATCCTTTGGCTAAGGTTGGCCGAATAGCCATAGTAAGGTAAGGGGGCTTATGTTGAATATGAGTCACCTATTATTCTGGTTTTAATAGTTACGATTGGTGCAGATCTAGGAGTTGATCATGGTTAGTGAAGGGGTTGTTATACTTATCGCGCAAGGTAAGGTTAAGCTGAGATTCCAGCTTTTGGTACAGTATTCGATAAGTATGTAAGATTAATCTTTAAGTTATATCGATTGTAGGTTTGGGCTAAGGAAATCACAGCACGCTTGCCTACCAGGTGTGTGCATACACTGTACACACAAGTAGATCGGCAAAAGTCGAAATGCCGAAAAGCTAAAAGTTTGGCTACGGTAGTCTTGCGAGTGCGCAAACACTCGGGAGTAGGAAACGGATAGGTTGTCTGAGACCCATGGGCTATTCCATGGACTTAGGCTGTGATCTGGCCAACTGGGCCAGAATAGGCTTAATGGGCCCAATAGGCTGATGGGCCCATAATAGGTAAAATTTGATAATTGATACTATGTGATATAAAATTTGTGTGTGAGCATGAATATAAAGGGGATTTGGGCTTAATGGGCCATATTAATATGAATTGGTTCTGATGGGCCATATGAATGTGAATTGGGCCTGATAGGCCATATAAATGAGACTGGGCCAAGTGGGCCATTTGCATGTATATAGGGGTTTGGGGCCTAAAATATGATAACTACATAAATCTTAATTAATATATTGCGACCGTGATAAATTCATAGGGTTAAGGTGTGGCAACGGGAATATGCATGTCTAGGATTGGATCTAGGGAGAGCTTGGAACTTAAGCGGTCTTAATGACTCACCTCCTCTTCTTTGGAATCCTACCTGGTGCATAGTATTCATTCATCTTAGCTCACGAGATTTGTTAACAGGTTGAGGTAAGTGGAAACCGTATTAAAGAGAAAATTTTTGAAATGCCCCTAAGGGTGAAAATAACCAAAATACCCCTAGGTGTTGAATGTAAATTTCATGGATGTGACACGCATATCTGCTGCATACATATGATATTCTGCTTAGGTTGCATATGGGTTGGGAATTATGGAACGGAGGAAGTATATGAGGATCGTATGGTTGCTTGACAATCGTGGATCCACCGACAGCTTTTAAGCCCAATATGTAAATAAAGGTAGTTCCGCAACCGGGCTACTATTGATGTGTCGGTTGGGTGGGTCGATATTTATATCCCCACATGATGTGACAGTGGACAGAGCTGGTGTGTAGCGGATGGGTTATTGTGCTGGGATTGCATTGCATGTGTGATGTATGATGAGTTTTGAATGCTTGATTTTTTGTCAAGGGTTGTACACACTGAGTTTGCAAAAACTCACCTCCTCTTTTATTTTTTTTTTCCCGTGATGCTCAGTAGGAGGTTCGATGTTTGGAGGGACTCTAGGTGGCCAACTAGCAAGACAATTTAGACTTTTTTTTCATTTTAAAGCATATAAGTTTCTGATTATTAAGTGATTTTAGACTAGATTATAATAAGCCCTTCCATTTTGTTATTATTTGGATTATTATTTTTATGTGATGTAAGTATAAGAAGTTGAACATGGTTTCTTAAACTATAGTATATCTTTTCTATGTTTCCGCAACTAAATTTTTAAAGTGACTTATTTTCATCAAATCATATGTTTTGAACAAGTGATTGGAAGGATTTTTTTTATTTATAATTAAGATTTTCTTTTATTTTAAGAAGGGTTTTCAATGAAAACACGGTTTTCTCTAAAACACTTCAATGTGACATGCCAGATTCAGCCATAACGTCTAGACCAGGTTTGGGGTGTTACAATAAATAAGTTTATATGTGAAAGTATATGATATACGTGAAATCATAAGATTGAAGTTTAATATGATTATGATAGTATAATTTAGTTTAGTTTAAATGAGTTGATTATGTCATTGAATTGTTTATTTGCTTATGACTTACTAAGCTATGATAGCTTACGGTGTGTTTATGTTTACCTCTGTTTTATAGATTTTGGAGTTTAGTTATGAGCTCGGGGATCCTCAGCAAAGTCCATCACACTATCGACTGTGTTTGGTATTTTATAAGTTGAATTTTCGAATCTATGGCATGTATAGGCTGGATTATATTTTTGAAATGTTGAATTTTGGTTTATGTATAATTTAAGCAATGTGAAAATGGCTTAACTTCTATGCTTGAATTTGTTTATGTTTGAATATGATTTAAGTTCATTTTGGTTATAATGCTACATACTATGAATGAATGGTATTTATGATAGGTGTTATATGCTTTTGAAATGGCTTGACAATGATGCTAGTTATGATGTGTAATTGGTCATATATTTAGCTCTTTTTGGAAATTATGTTCATGGTATATGTGTGTGGTGTGCTTGGCTATATGAATCGGCTTGAGTAATGATTTAGTTGATGGATGTGTTTTTTCCATATATATATGTCTTTATAAGCTATGTTATGTATATGTAAATGAATATGAGTTGAAGTGTGGATATTTGGTTGTGGAATGGAATAGATAAACATATAAGATTATTACGTTTGTTCATTGTTTATAAATGAAATGTTAAGCATAATGAATAGTTTGTGAAATGACTATTTTTATATTTGCCAACAAGGTGAATTAACTTTCGGTGGATGTTAAATAATTGAAGTGTTATTTATTTAATGATAAAATCAGATTTCTTTGGCTATAGGGATTTATATAAATATATTTAGCCGAATATGTAAATATTAAATTAGTATTGAATATGACTTTTGTTAATTTACTTGATAAGTGATAATAGCATGTTAAAACTTGGTGTTGGTTTGCTAAAAATTATTGGATGAATAGCTATTATGTATTGTACCTATACATATATAAATGTTGTGATTTTATGATTGGAAAAATAATATGTTTGATTAATTGGATTGGTTCATGGATATGTTTCATGCTTGTAAAGTGTTTGAGCATATTGGAAGCTGAAATTAAATAAGACATATGTGGTTAGCATGTTATATATGTTTGGCTAAGGTGCAGAAAAATGACCATATGAATAGTAACTTAGGTTCTATTATTATAAGTAAGTTGGTTTAGATAAATTTGTAATAAGGTGGCATGTATGTTCAGTCTTATGTAATAAATTATGAGATGTTTTAATTCAAATGTTTATATCCGGTCATTTGATAACAATTATATTTGAATGTTAATTAATTTATGTGTAACTTCAAAATATTTGGTTTGGTTTAGATTATTTTCAAATATGGTAAGTTAGAACGATTAAATCCTAGTTGTATCCATGAATGTCTGAAAGTTGTGTTTCGTTTGGTAATACCTCATAACCCCTTTTTGATGACGGATACGGGTTAGAGTGTTACATTTTATTGGTATCAGAGCTACGATTTAGTAGATTCTAGGACTAACGTAGCACATGTGAGTCTAGCTATACATGCCATATTATATACTGTGATAGTGTAATGACTTCTGACATTTGAAAATCTGTTTTCGTATAGTAAATGAATCCCAACAGAGTCATAGCTGATGATATCAAAAGTATAGCACCTACTCTTCGGCATGGGACAGTTCTGGTTGATTATCGACCGACCTCGAGTAATCAAGAGGGAGAGGATAAGCAAGCCTTTTATCAAATGATGAACAACTGGTTTACACCGTATATTCGGAGGAATCCGGCTGTACAACAACCTCCACCCCCAATTAATCCTTAACAACCTCCAACCCCGATTAATCCTTTTCTGATACCTACTATGCCTCAAGTGAGTGATCCGTTGAGATTACATAAGCCTCCTATTGATAAAATCAGTAAACAAAGGGCTGAAGAATTCAGAGCTACTGATGATAATGATGCTTAGCGAGCTGAATTCTAGCTTGATAATACTATCCATGTGTTTGATGAGCTATCTTGTACCCCGGATGAATTTTTGAAATGTGCCATATCTTTGCTTCGAGACACTGCATATCACTGGTGGAATACATTAGTATTGGTGGTTCTGAAAGAACGGGTGACTTGGGACTTCTTTTAGACTGAGTTTTGTAAGAAATATATCAGCCAGAGATTTATAGATCAAAAGCGCAAAGAATTTCTGGAGTTGAAACAGGGTCGGATGATCGTGACAAAATATGAGCGACAATTTGTGAGACTCAGTCAATATGCCCGATAGTGTGTTTCGACCGAATCCATAATGTGTAAAACATTTGAAGACAGATTGAACGAAGACATTAAACTGCTGGTTGGCATACTTGAAATAAAAGATTTCATAGTATTGGTTGAGCGAGCCTACAAAGCTGAAGAGCTCGAGAAAGAGAAAAGAAAAACTGACTTTGAAGACAGAGATTCACGTAGGAGATCATTGAGTAAGTCATTTCAGTCGGCATCAAAGAAGTTTCGAGATGATTTTAGCCTTTCTAAGGCTACTTCTGGTTATTCTAGATGGGATTGGGATAGACCACTTGTGATCTCGAGAGCTACCTCAGTAGCTAGTGTGGGTACTGTCAGATCAAAATCAACCCGAGTGTAAACATTGTAGTAAACGACATCCTGGTAGTTGTAGATTGCATGATCGGGCCTGTTTTAAATATGGATCGACGAATCATTTTGTTCGTGAATGCCCTGAGTTAGTTGAACAAAATCCAACACAAAATACGAGATCGTGTAACACTGCAGCTTGAGGTAGACCACCCAGAAATATGGGTAATGTGAGTAGCAGTCAGAGAGGGACTAGAGATACAGCAGTTAGATCCGAGGCTCGTGCACCTACCAGAGCCAATGCTATACGTGCACGCAAGTAGACTTCACCCCCAGACATTATTACTAGTACATTCACTCTCTATGATACTAGTGTAATTGCATTGATTGATCTTGGTTCGACTCATTCTTATGTGTGTGAGACTTTAGTATTCAGTAAGACTTTGCCTGTTGAGTCTACTGAGTTTGTGATTAGAGTATAAAACCCCTTGGGCCGGTGTGTTATAGTTGATAAAGTGTGTAAGAATTGTCCTTTGATGATTCAAGATTCGTGTTTTCTGGCTAATTTGATGTTGTTGCCATTTGATGAGTTCAACATATTTCTGGGTATGGATTGGTTGACTTTACATAATGCTGTTGTAAACTACAAAACAAAGACTATTGATTTACGATGCCAGAATAATGAGGTTATTCAGATTGAATCTAATGATCTAAATGGTTTACCAGCAGTAATATCTTCGATGTTAGCTTAGAAGTATGTGAGAAAGGGTTGTGAAGCTTACTTTTCATATGTGCTTGATAGTAAAGTGGCTGAAAGAAAGATCAAATTAGTACCAATTGTGTGTGAATATCCGGATGTGTTTCCTGAAGAATTGTCGGGTTTTCCACCTATTTGAGAGGTAAAGTTTGGTATTGAATTAGTACTAGGGACGACCCCGATATTGATAGTTTCATACAAAATGGCACCTACTGAAGTAAAAGAATTGAAAGCTCTGTTATAAGAGTTGACAGATAGAGGTTTAGCGCGACTGAGTTTCTCTCCCTAGGGTGCACCAGTTTTATTTTTGAAAAAGAAAGACGGAACTATGAGAATGTGCATTGATTATAGACAACTCAATAAGGTGACTATAAAGAATAAGTATTCGTTGCCACGGATTGATGACTTGTTCGATCAGCTGAAAGGGGATACATTGTTTTCAAAGATAGATTTGAGATCAGGCTACTATCAGTTGCGAGTTAAAGACTCCGATGTGCCAAATATTGCTTTCCGAACGAGGTACAGACACTATGAGTTTTTAGTTATGCCTTTTGGACTCACTAATGCACCTACTATTTTCATGGATTTGATGAATCGAATTTTCAGACAGTATTTGGATCGGTTTGTGGTTGTGTTCATAGATGATATTTTAATCTATTCCCATGATGAAAATGTGCATGCCGAACATCTAAGACTTGTGTTACAGACTTTGCGAGATAAACAGTTGTATGTGAAGTTTAGTAATGTGAGTTTCGGTTACGCGAGGTCAATTTTCTGGGCCATGTTGTATCAACATCGGGTATTCGGGTTGATCCGAGTAAGATTACGGCTATACTTGATTGGAAACCTTTGAGAAATGTTTCTAAAGTTCGAAGTTTTCTGGAAGCCAGTTATTATTGCAGCCGATGATGAAGCTACTTCAAAAAGATGTTAAGTTCGAGTGGTCAGAAAAGTGCCAAAAAAGTTTTGATCAGTTGAAAGCGTAACGCCCCAAAAATCCCAAAACCAAAAAATCCCAAAATCCTAAAATTTCTTTGTTTTCAGTTTTGATAAAAATTGTGTTTTATGTTCCTAGCCATGTGATAATTATAATAGGTCTTAATTAAGGTTTTATTTCGAACTTAGGAATAAATGAAATTATAGTTTAATTTTTAAAAGAATCAGGGTTGGCAAGTAGTTGGGTTTTTAAATAAAAATAGGGGAAAAGAGCATTAAAAAAAAGCCTTGTGGAAGAGTGGCTAAATGACGCCACTTAGGGAGTAGGCAGGTGGCGTTAGTAACTAGCAAGGAGATCCAAGGTTCAACTCCTAGCTTAGTATATTTAGAAGTTTAATTTTGGCCTTCTAGTAGGATGGAAGTGGCGTGAAGATCAACTCCAAGGGGAGTGTATAGAAGAGAAAATTAAAGAAAAAATCAAGGGGTTATCAGGGAGAAAAACGAGGAGATGAGAAGGGAGAAGTAATGGAGCCGAATTGGGAATTGGGCATGGAAAATTCAGCTATAAAGGCTATAAATAGGGGCCGAATACAGGGTTGCAAGGCTACTGCCGAAATTCTTCTTCACCTTGTTGCCAGAAACCCCGTTCTCCAAAATCTGAAAACCCTTTTATTTTCAAGATCCAAAAAGTCGAAAACCCTTTTGTTTTCCTTTCTTTTCTTCCTGCCAATTTCTACTCTTCTCTACAAAATTTTCTTTGCTTCACTTAGCCGATTTCTCCTTCTACTTTCTTCTTTAATCTGTACCAAATAAACCTTATTCACCATACTAAGTTTGAAAAGCCGAAAAACTGAATCTCCCAAGGACTGAATACTCTTTGACCGAATCTAGTGTAAATGTTGCTCTTCCAATCGGTTTTCTTTGCTAGGTATCGATTATTGTCCCTCAATCTTTCAATCAAATGTGGTAGGGAATTAATATCGAATCTCAGATCTTAGCCCTCTGCCGAATTGCTCTATAGGTGTTTGCGGTTTTGGTAAGTATTCCTCATCCATTGGCTAAGGTTGGCCGAATAGCCATAGTAAGGTAAGGGGACTTGTGTTGGATATGAGTCACCTGTTATTCTGGTTTTAATAGTTACGATTGGTGCAGATCTAGGAGTTGATCATTGTTAGTGAGGGGGTTGTTATACTTATCGTGCAAGGTAAGGTTAATGAGATTCTGGCTTTTGGTAAAGTAATCGATAAGTACGTGTGATTAATCTTTAGTGATATCGATTGTATGTTTGGGCTAAGGAGATCACATCACGCCTGCTTACCAGGTGTGTACATACACTGCACACACATTATGTATAGACAAAAGCCGAAATGCCGAAAAGCCAAAATGCCGAAATACCGAAAAGCTGAAAGTTTAGCTACGGTAGTCTTGCAAGTGCGCGGACACTCATAAGGGGGAGACCGATATGCTACCTAAGGCCCACGGGCGATTCCCTGGACTTGGGTTGTGATTTGGCCATATGGGTCAGAATGGGCTAAATGGGCCCGATGGGCTGTTCGGCCTATAATAGGCAAAAACTGAATGTTGATGCTATGTGATAGGAACTTGTATGTGAGCATGAATATGAATTTGACTGGGCCTAACGGGCCATATAAATGTGATTTGGGCCGAATGGGCCATATACAGGTGATTTGAGCCTAATGGGCCATATGAATATGATTGGGCTTAATGGGCTAGATACAGGTGTGTGAAATTGTTTGGGCTTTGTAAGGGGTTTTGGGCCTAGTATATGATATCCACATAAGACTTAACTAATATTTTGCGACCGTGGACAAGTCAAAGGGTTAAGGTGTGGCAACGGGTATATGCATGTCTAGGATTGGATCTAGGGAGAGCTTGGTACTTAAGCGATCTTAATGACTCACCTCCTCTTCTCTGGAATCCTAGTTGGTGCATAGTGTTCGTTTATCTTAGCTCACAGGACTTGTTAACGGACCAAGGTAAGTGAAAATCGTAATTAAGGGAAAATTACAGAAATGCCTCTAAGGGCGAAAATGACCAAATTACCCCTAGGTGCTGAATGTACGTTTTATGAATGTGACATGCATACATATGATATTCTGCTTAGGTTGCATATAGGTTTGAATTATGGAATGGACGAAGTATGTAAGGGTCGCATGGTCGCTTGACAATCGTGGATCCACTGACGGCTTTTAAAGCCCAATATGTAAAGGAAGGTAGTTTCGCAATCGGCCTACCATGGTGTGTGTGTAACACTCCGTACCCGAGACCGTTGCCGGAGTCGGACACGAGGGGTTCACAGACTAAATTCGCTTACTATCGCAGTCCATTTTAAAAATTTCCAGGCAGTTGGCTAACTGCGTCACTGTCACCTTAAAAATCATATCTTGAGTTTCACAACTCGAAAATCAGTTTTGTAATTCTTTCCTGAAACTATACTCATATGCCCATCTACAGATTTTTTTCTAGAATTTTTGGTCGGGCCAATTAGTACATTTTATTCGTTAAATTTTCCCCTGTTACAGGGTGCGACTACACTGACCTTCATGCATTACGATTTGGATATCTCCCTGCACAGAGTTTCAATACTGATGCCGTTTATTTCTATAGAAACTAGACTCAGAGAGGAATCTATACATATATGGCATGACTCCTAATTATCTCTGGTTAATTTATAATGAATTTCCAAAGTCGGAAGAGGGAATCCAGAAACCGTTCTGGCCCTGTCTCACGAGAACCTGAATATCTCTTAACATACTGTCCATATGATCGTTTCGTTACTTTCCTATGAAAATAGATTAATCAAGGTTAGCTTACATAATTTATTCACTATTTAATTCTATTTCTACTATTTTTAGTGATTTTTCACATCCACATCACTGCTGCTGCCAGCATCTGTTTTTTTTTAAGGTAAACTTTACCTATTTCATGATCCTCCATGGATCAACTAGAGTTTGTCATACATATTCCAAAAGTGATCAAGAATAACCCTTCCCATGGCTAACCGTTACCAACATTTCCATACCTCTCGACGGACAACATACAAAACGATTATAATGCTGTGATCAAAGTATATTTAAGCCATTTTCGCATGGCTATCCAAATTTACACAAAACCGAAGGGTACATGACCAACAACAAAAGGGTAGTCCTATACATGCCATTTCAAAGTTCAACCAAAATTGTACCAAAAGGGGGCTTTGATAGTGTGGGAGACTTCGACTTCCAAAAATCCCGAGTCCGATAGCTGACGAACAAAAATCTATAAAACAGAGATTCAAAGAACGGAGTAAGCATTTAATGCTTAGTAAGTTTTAAGCAGTGTCAACAGATAACAATCAAATTATAACATAGTTGTTCGTATTTTTTATTTCACTCTTCCTTCGGGCATACCATCCCTTTACCGAATATGCACATCTCATCATATACAATAGGCAGATAAACTTTCACATAAAAGTGAGCTCATGTGACATAGATATATCGTATGATTTCACATAACCTCTCACACTGATTCGATGTCACATAATCATAGGAATAGTCTCATAGATTGCTCTCATATGCATCACATAACTACCTTATGATTTAGTGCAAATCAAGCTCACATATAAACTTGGAGTACATACCTGTTTAACCTTTCGCATTGAATATATTTATAATCAATTCTTATTACGAAGTCTTACCCGGACATAATCTCCACACGAAGTTACCGGGTCTTACCCGGACAAAATCCCCACACGTAGTCATCGGGTCTTTAGAGCTCGGATATAGTACGAGCACGAAACTTACGGACATTAATCAGTGATAATATTCTCGCATAAAGCCTGCGGGGTTTTAACCCGGATATAGTACTGACACAAATGCCCTTCGGGACTTATCACATTTATACACTTTCACATCCATCACGTTGGCCACTCGGCCCTGTCACATATATACACTTTCACATTCATCACATCGGCCATTAGGCCTTATCACATATATACACTTTCACATTCATCACATCGGCCATTAGGCCTTATCACATATATACACTTTCACATTCATCACATCGGCCATTAGGCCTTATCTCATATATGCATGTTCACATCCATCACATAGAATCCTAAATCAAAATATAGATTTTCATGTATTCACATCACAATTATCCAAATATACTTCACATACCACATATACTTTCACGTATACACACTGTCTTGGCTGAATCTACATCTCTCATTTTCCAATTCACAATTTATAATTCACGTATGGGTTTAATCAATAGCTTATGAGCAACTAAAACAAGTTTATCAAGGTTTACAACACAATCTCAAATTCAGCACAAGCTGTTTTTCCTGAGCAATAGTCACTAAATTATTTATAACTGGAGCTACAAAACTCCAAATCACTTTCTGTTAATTTTTCCTAAATATAGAATCGTATATCTTCCATCCATAAAATTTCCAGAATTTTAGTTTTGGCCAATCAATACCAGATTTTTCTTAAAGTTTCCCCTGTTTCACTGTTTGACTAATCTGACCACTCTTCACTACAAATCAAATTTCTTATTTTACAGAATTCAAAATGTGTTGTATTTGATTTCATTTGAAACTAGACTCATTAAGGAGTCTAAGCATATAAATTTTATCTTATAACCATTTTTGTACAATTTATAATGATTTTCTAAATACAGAACAGAGGATTACAGTGTCATTCTGCGCTGTCTCACACAACTTTAAGTATCTCATTATCGGAAATTCCTTTGCTTACACGGTTTCTTTTATAAGAAACTAGACTCATTAAGCTTTAATTTCATGTCTCATTCAGCCTCTAATTCAAATCCATAAATTTATGGTGATTTTCTAAAGTCACGTTACTGCTGCTGTCCTAAGCAGACTATTTCAAATTACCCTTAAATTCCCAAGCTCAAACACTTAAGAACTTACCATTTGAACTTAGAACATATCATGGCCACATCATATCTTATTAAATCAACTCATCATGTCCTATTATAATTGAATTTGCTCAACGTTTAATCACTTTAAACTTACCTCGGATGTTGTCGAACGATTTCGGCGGCTATTCGACCACTTTTTCCTTCCCTTTATCGGATTTAGTTCCCCTTTGCTCTTGAGCTTAATTCAAACAAATTTAACTCATTAAAGTCTCATTTTGCTAGCTTATGGCCGAATATACACATAACTTATGTACTTATTCATGTGGCCGAACATACATGTCTATGTTGGGGCCGATTGCATCACAACACCATACCATTTCAATTTTTGGTCATGGTTAAACAAAGAACTTAATGTCCCACTCAAAAATGCTAAAAAGAAGATTCAAGAATCATCAATCCACCATCACATGCACCATTACAAAGCTTCACTTTTAGCATGCAAATGATATCAACACCAATCCACCTTGGCCGAATTTCATCTCCATGACATAGTAAAGATTTGAACCATGGGCTATTTAGAACTCAAGCTAACTACTAAAACATGCATGCATCTCATGGAACATCATCAAACATACCTTAGTCTATCAAACCACCATAGCCGATTTCCTCAAAGCTCTTTTTCCTTCTTTTTCTTTCTCCTATTCGGCCAAGAACAGCATGAGAGCCTTTCTCTTCTTTCTTTTTTTTTTGTCATGCATGAGAATGATGAACACATTTTTTTCTCTTTGTTTTCTTCCTTCAATTTCTTATTAGTTTATTGCCCATGCTTCTTATTTTATTCTTCCATTAACACAACATGTTTCATGACATGTTTTGCCCATGCTTCTTATTTTATTTTTCCATTAACACAACATGTTTTGCCCATCATCCCTTGTCATGGCCGGCCACTAGTACTTAAATGGGGGGAAATTGACATGCAAGTCCACCCCTTTGATTACATGCACTATTAGGCCACTTGCATTTGCCTAGCACATTTCTAAATTTTCTCACATAAGTCCTATCAACTAAATTCACATGCAATTAACTAAATCGAAGCTTAAAACTTTCACACATTTTTATTCACATATTTTAGGCAATAATTATCACATTCAAATAATTTGGTGACTCGGTCTAGCGGTCCCGAGACCGCTTTCCGACTAGGGTCACTTTAGGGGTGTCACAACTCTTCCCCCCTTTAGGGATTTTCGTCCCCGAAAATTTCTACCGATGCATAGTTTAGGATAACGTCCTCTTATTGAATTATATTCATATAAACATTAGCTCATCGATAGCAATTGTAATTCATTATTGATTTCATAAGCAATAATCACTTAATTTAATTCACAAATGCATTTCAAACACATATTAAGCACATATTAACATGTATAATTCACATCATCAACCCACATATTTGTAACCCACATTTTCATTCATGTATAAGCTGTAACCTTACCGAAAGTACACATATACTCAAACTTCCCAATAAATATCCTTTATAACTTTATCACATCTCAATATTCAACTTAACTCATTTCCAAAAGAAAATCAACTTCCACAAACCTGAACATTGAATTCATTTAACACATTTAATCACTGTTAACGATACCCGTTGAATCATTCGAAATCATTACGGATACTCATTAAGCACATATAGCTCTTACAATGCCATATCCTAGATATGGTCTTTCATATGCTCACATATCGAGCCGATGCCATGTCCCAGACATGGTCTTACACACTATCTCAATCAATGCCTTCGTCCCAGACGAGGTCTTACATGAATTCCACTTCACACACTTAGTGCCCACTGACCGATCTCGCACTCATAGTGCTCGATTAAAGGAATTCGCACACACACAGTGCCTCTAATCATTCACACACATAGTGCTCTTATTCATTCGTTATTACACATTAAAATGACTTAACCAAGTCTATAAACATCATGTATGTACACTTTTAAACATATCATCTCATTTAAATTTGAATTCGTATAGTAATGAATACTTAAACTTTGCTCAAATTACCGGCATGAAGCCTACTGGGCACGAAGGCCCGAATACACGTCACCAGCATGATTGCTCTTCGGGACCTAGCCCGGATATAACACCAGCACGAATGCTCTTCGGGGTTTAGCACGGATATATCACTAGCACGAATGCTCTTCGGAACTTAGCCCGGATACATCACTAGCATGAATGCTTTTCGGGACTTAGCCCGGATACATCACTAGCACGAATGCTCTTCGGAACTTAGCCCGGATACATCACTAGCATGAATGCTCTTCGGGACTTAGCCCGGTTATAGTAACTCGCACCAATGCCTTCGGGCTTAGCCCGGAATTAGTAACTCGCACAAATGCCTTCGGATCTTAGTCCGGATATGGTCAGTTAGCACAAAGCCTTCGGGACTTAGCCCGGACATCATTCGAATAACCATGCACATTTAACAATAAATCATGACACATTCGTATTTCATTTTCATTAGCAAAACTCAAACACAAGACACTTATCACTCTTGCAATTTTGGCTCAATAGCCACACACAAAGAGCATGATTTTGATTTGCTTAAAACATGATCTAATCAAATCATAATTTAAGCTCTATTACTTAAGAACTTACTTATGTTATACCCTTCTCAATATTGACACATCATAAGCATGTCTCAGTCCTCTTAATACCATCTGCTACAGCTCGATCGGGATCAGAATTCATTACAATAAATAAACACATTTTCAATTGTCAGAAATCACCACACTATCAAATATTCACATAATGGCATGTATAGCTAGACCCAAACGTATTACGGTAGTCCTAGAATCGACTAAACCGTAGCTCTGATACCAATAAAATTGTAACACTCCGTACCCGAGACCGTTGCCGGAGTCGGACACGAGGGGTTCACAGACTAAATTCGCTTACTATCGCAGTCCATTTTAAAAATTTCCAGACAGTTGGCTAACTGCGTCACTGTCACCTTAAAAATCATATCTTGAGTTTCACAACTCAAAAATCAGTTTCGTAATTTTTCCCTGAAACTAGACTCATATGCCCATCTACAGATTTTTTTTCTAGAATTTTTGGTTGGGCCAATTAGTACAGTTTATTCGTTAAATTCTCCCCTGTTACAGGGTACGACTACACTGACCTTCATGCATTACGATTTAGATATCTCCCTGCACAGAGTTTCAATACTGATACCGTTTGTTTCTGTTGAAACTACACTCAGAGAGGAATCTATACATATATGGCATTACTCCTAATTATCTCTGGTTAATTTATAATGAATTTCCAAAGTCGGAACAGGGAATCCAGAAACCGTTCTGGCCCTGTCTCACGAGAACCTAAATATCTCTTAACATACTATCCATATGATCGTTTCGTTACTTTACTATGAAAATAGATTCATCAAGGTTCGCTTACATAATTTATTCACTATTTTTAGTGATTTTTCACATCCACATCACTGCTGCTGCCAGCATCTGTTCTTTCTTAAGGTAAACTTTACCTATTTCATGATCCTCCATGGATCAACTAGAGTTTGTCATACATATTCCAAAAGTGATCAAGAATAACCCTTCCCATGGCTAACCGTTACCAACATTTCCATACCTCTCGACGGACAACATACAAAATGATTATAATGCTATGATCAAAGTGTATTTAAGCCATTTTCGCATGGCTATCCAAATTTACACAAAACCGAAGGGTACATGACCAACAACAAAAGGGTAGTCCTATACATGCCATTTCAAAGTTCAACCAAAATTGTACCAAAAGGGGGCTTTGATAGTGTGGGAGACTTCGACTTCCAAAAATCCCGAGTCCGATAGCTGACGAACCAAAATCTATAAAACAGAGATTCAAAGAACGGAGTAAGCATTTAATGCTTAGTAAGTTTTAAGCAGTGTCAACAGATAACAATCAAATTATAACATAGTTGTTCGTATTTTTTATTTCACTCTTCCTTCGGGCATACCATCCCTTTACCGAATATGCACATCTCATCATATACAATAGGCAGATAAACTTTCACATAAAAGTGAGCTCATGTGACATAGATATATCGTATGATTTCACATAACCTCTCACACTGATTCGATGTCACATAATCATAGGAATAGTCTCATAGATTGCTCTCGTATGCATCACATAACTACCTTATGATTTAGTGCAAATCAAGCTCACATATAAACTTGGAGTACATACCTGTTTAACCTTTCGTATTGAATATATTTATAAGCAATTCTTATTACGAAGTCTTACCCGGACATAATCTCCACACGAAGTTATCGGGTCTTACCCGGACAAAATCCCCACACGTAGTCATCGGGTCTTTAGAGCTCGGATATAGTACGAGCACGAAACTTACGGACATTAATCAGTGATAATATTCTCGCATAAAGCCTGCGGGGTTTTAACCCGGATATAGTACTGACACAAATGCCCTTCGGGACTTATCACATTTATACACTTTCACATCCATCACGTTGGCCACTCGGCCCTGTCACATATATACACTTTCACATTCATCACATCGGCCATTAGGCCTTATCACATATATACACTTTCACATTCATCACATCGGCCATTAGGCCTTATCACATATATACACTTTCACATTCATCTCATCGGCCATTAGGCCTTATCTCATATATGCATGTTCACATCCATCACATAGAATCCTAAATCAAAATATAGATTTTCATGTATTCACATCACAATTATCCAAATATACTTCACATACCACATATACTTTCACGTATACACACTGTCTTGGCTGAATCTACATCTATCATTTTCCCATTCACAATTTAAAATTCACGTATGGGTTTAATCAATAGCTTATGAGCAACTAAAACAAGTTTATCAAGGTTTACAACACAATCTCAAATTCAGTACAAGCTGTTTTTCCTGAGCAATAGTCACTAAATTATTTATAACTGGAGCTACAAAACTCCAAATCACTTTCCGTTAATTTTTCCTGAATATAGACTCGTATATCTTCCATCCATAAAATATCCAGAATTTTAGGTTCGGCCAATCAATACCAGATTTTTCTTAAAGTTTCCCCTGTTTCACTGTTTGACTAATCTGACCACTCTTCACTACGAATCAAATTTCTCATTTTACAGAATTCAAAATGTGTTGTATTTGATTTCATTTAAAACTAGACTCATTAAGGAGTCTAAGCATATAAATTTTATCTTATAATCATTTTTGTACAATTTATAATGATTTTCTAAATACAGAACAGAGGATTACAGTGTCATTCTGCGCTGTCTCACACAACTTTAAGTATCTCATTATCGGAAATTCCTTTGCTTACACGGTTTCTTTTATAAGAAACTAGACTCATTAAGCTTTAATTTCATGTCTCATTCAGCCTCTAATTCAAATCCATAAATTTATGGTGATTTTCTAAATTCACATTACTGCTGCTGTCCTAAGCAGACTATTTCAAATTACCCTTAAATTCCCAAGCTCAAACACTTAAGAACTTACCATTTGAACTTAGAACATATCATGGCCACATCATATCTTATTAAATCAACTCATCATGTCCTATTATAATTGAATTTACTCAACATTTAATCACTTTAAACTTACCTCGGATGTTGTCGAACGATTTCGGCGGCTATTCGACCACTTTTTCCTTCCCTTTATCGGATTTAGTTCCCCTTTGCTCTTGAGCTTAATTCAAACAAATTTAACTCATTAAAGTCTCATTTTGCTAGCTTATGGCCGAATATACACATAACTTATGTACTTATTCATGTGGCCGAACATACATGTCTATGTTGGGGCCGATTGCATCACAACACCATACCATTTCAATTTTTGGTCATGGTTAAACAAAGAACTTAATGTCTCACTCAAAAATGCTAAAAAGAAGATTCAAGAATCATCAATCCACCATCACATGCACCATTACAAAGCTTCACTTTTAGCATGCAAATGATATCAACACCAATCCACGTTGGCCGAATTTCATCTCCATGACATAGTAAAGATTTGAACCATGGGCTATTTAGAACTCAAGCTAACTACTAAAACATGCATGCATCTCATGGAACATCATCAAACATACCTTAGTCTATCAAACCACCATAGCCGATTTCCTCAAAGCTCTTTTTCCTTCTTTTTCTTTCTCTTATTCGGCCAAGAACAACATGAGAGCCTTTCTCTTCTTTCTTTTTTTTTGTCATGCATGAGAATGATGAACACATTTTTTTCTCTTTGTTTTCTTCCTTCAATTTCTTATTAGTTTATTGCCCATGCTTCTTATTTTATTCTTCCATTAACACAACATGTTTCATGACATGTTTTGCCCATGCTTCTTATTTTATTTTTCCTTGAACACAACATGTTTTGCCCATCATGGCCGGCCACTAGTACTTAAATGGGGGGAAATTGACATGCAAGTCCACCCCTTTGATTACATGCACTATTAGGCCACTTGCATTTGCCTAGCACATTTCTAAATTTTCTCACATAAGTCCTATCAACTAAATTCACATGCAATTAACTAAATCGAAGCTTAAAACTTTCACACATTTATATTCACATATTTTAGGCAATAATTATCACATTCAAATAATTTGGTGACTCGGTCTAGCGGTCCCGAGACCGCTTTCCGACTAGGGTCACTTTAGGGGTGTCACAGTGTGGGTTGGGTGGGTGGATATTTATATCCCCACATGGTGTGACGGGGGACGGAGTTGGTGTGTAGCGGATGGATAATTTGAATGGGATTGCATTGCATGATTGATGAATGATGTTTTTTTTATTTTGAATGCTTGTTTTTGCCGAGGGTTGTACACACTGAGTTTACGAAAACTCACCCCCTCTTTTATTTTATTTTCAGGTGATGCTCAGTAGAAGGTTTGATGTTTGGAGGGATTCTGGGTAGCCCGCTAGCAAGATAAATTGGACTTGTTGTTTTTAAGCATATAAGTTTTTATTTCATTAAGCATGTTTCAGATCAGATTGTAATAAGGTTTTCATTATGTTTACTTGAATTATTGTTATTATTTTCATTGTAATCACACGAAGTTGAACATGGGTTTCCTAAATTATAATATGCTTTCTACGTTTCCGCAATTAAATTTTTAAATGATAAGTTTCCTTAAATCAAATGTTTTAAACAACGTTTTCGCAACTGAAAGGTTGTTTTTTTCTTTTATTTTAAGAAGGGTTTTCAATGAAAACACGGATTTCACCAAAACAGTCAATGTGACACACTAGATTCGCCCATAGTGTCTGGGTCGAATTTGGGGTGTTACAGAAAGCCTTTTTGACCGAAGCTCCAGTACTAGTTCATCTGGAATCGGGTAAAGAATTTGTTATCTATAGTGATGCATCTCTAAATAGCGCCATTTCAATACATCTTTAAGCAATAAAAAACATGCCAATTCATACTCATGTCATGCCATCTATAATCAACCAATTCAACTACTCATTTCCACATTCAAAACGTATCAAATTATTATACCAAAATTCATCACATTAACATCTATTCCATATCACAAAACACATCATTAAAGTATATCAACAACTAATGCCAACATAGAAGGCATTATATACGTCACATACTTATCACTTGGCAACATATAAATCAAGCCAAATTCAACTTCATAAACAACATCATTTATATGCCACATCTTATGACTAAATTCACAACTCAAAACATACTCAAAATGACACTAGCCTATACATGCCATATACCATATATACAAGCTTCAAAAGTACCAACAAGATGATCGATAGTGTGAAGACGTTTCCTGACGATCACTGAATCCAAGCTAGCTTTGATGATCTATAAATCATAGACAAATAAGATATAGTAAGCTTCATAGCCTAGTAAGTTAGTACCAAATATACTCAACAGTTCATGTAATATGAAACATCAATTAATAAACACCTATTAGTTCTTATATCATCATTCAATTCTAATCAACCACCATTTAACATGTATATACAAATTCATCAAACTTCATACACATAGTATCAACTACCACATAGGTATCGTACATACCTGAACTTTCCCGTATTTATTTATATCATTCTCACCTCTTTGTTCAAATTAATTCATTCAAAAGTCTTTCAGTGCTTTAAGAATTTGTACACTTAGTGTATAAATGATTAGTCGAAGCTATAATGATATCGTACACTTAGTGCCATCACATTAAACCGAAGCTACCTTGGCATCGCACACTTACTGCCTTAAATAACTAAAGCTATTCCAATTCACACACTAAGTGCTGTATATAGTCGAAGCTATCTCACAACGCACACTAAGTGCCAAACATAGTAGACTTGTCATCGTACACAGTTGTAGTCGCATATAGACAATTTATGCATTATCAAAGTATTAAAAACATATTTATAACAATGTTTATCATGTATGAACTTACCTTGTACTCAGAATGGACGAATCGGATTGATTACTTGATAACCTTCGATTTTCCTCTATATAAATCAGAATTCTTTCTTTCTTGATTTATATGTATTCAAAATTAACCCATTTAATCACCAATTCATTCAATTTCATCCACAAACACATATTTGGACATTTTTGCACTTTAGCCCCTAAAGTTATACATTTATTTAATTTAGTTCCTAATTAACAAATACATAAATTACACAGAATTTAATTACACACAAGCCTAATTGAATTTCCTAAGGAGCCTTAACAGCCCAAAATTTTCATTTATTTCACAATTTAACCTATGAAAGTGTCAAATGGATAAAAGCTTCAAAACCCTACTCTTTTCTCTATTTTCGATCAAAGATGGATGAAAATAAGATGAATTTTGGCTTCTATTTTATTTTAATTATCATTAAAACATAGTTTACCATTTTACCCTTAATGAAACTTATATAAAAACATCCATTAAATGCCCATTTATGTCAAATTCCACTATCAATGTCTAGTTACAACATAAGGACCTTTCATTTAATAAGCCATGACAATTAAGCACTTTTATCATATAGAATGCAACTTTTGCATTTTACGCGATTTGGTCCTTTTCTCAAATTGAGCTATTAAACAAAAAAATTAGCTCACAAAATTTTCACACATGCATATTCACATATTGTAAACACCAAAAATAATATTAAAATAATTTTTTGACCTCGGATTTGTGGTTCTGAAACCACTATTCTGATTTAGCTAAAACTAGGCTATTACAAACCACTTAAATGATAAAATTAGCATACGAAACTTTCATACATATACTATCACATGCTGTAAACACCAAAAATAATATTAAAAATAAATTTTTGACCTCAGATTTGTGGTTCCGAAACCACTATTTTGATTTAGCTAAAATCGGGGTGTTACAACTCTCCCCCTTAGGGATTTTCGTCCCCTAAAATCTTACCAGCGAATAGGTTTGGATATTTCTTTTTCATAGCATTCTTGGGTTCCCACGTAGCTTCTTCAACCCCATGTCATTTCCACATAACTTTCACTAATGAAAATTTTTATTTCTTAGGTCTTTGACCTCGTGAGCTAGAATTCAGATCAGTTCTTCACTATATGATAAATCTGATTGAATCTCAACTTCGGTCGGGGAAACAACATGCGGAGGATCAGATCTGTATCAACATAGCATCGATACATCGAATACATTATGAATATTTTCTAACTCAGACGGTAATGCTAGCCGATAAGCCACTAGTCCGACTCGCTCGATGATCTCATATGGTCGATGAATCGCGGAGTCTTTTTGCCTTTATGACCAAACCAAAGTATTTTCTTCCACGAAGATACTTTCAAAAACACTTTATCCCCAATATGAAATTCAATATATTTTATTTTCAAGTCTGTGTAAGATTTCTGTCGATCCACAGCTGCTTTCAAACTATCATGAAATACTTTCACTTTTTCTTTAGTCTCTCTAATCAGTTCAACCCCGTGAATCTTATTCTCACTAAGTTTAGTCTAGTACAATGGTGTTCGACACTTTCGACCGTATAAAGCTTCATACGGTGCCATCTTTATACTCGATTGAGAATTATTGTTATACGTGAATTTAATCAACGGTAAATATTTTTCCCACGTACCTTCGAACTTAAGAATGCAACATCTCAACATATCTTCGAGTATTTGTATAACCCGTTCGGATTGACCATCAGTCTATGGGTGAAATGTAATACAAAAATGTAGCTTTGTACCCAGTGCATCTTGTAGTTTCTTCCAAAACCTTAATGTGAACCTCAGATTTCTATCCGAAACAATAGAAACAGGTACACCCTGTAATCTCACAACCTCAGAGATATACAACTCAGCTAACTTTTCAAATGGATAATCTGTTCGTACAAGAATGAAATGAGCTAATTTCGTCAACTTGTCAACTACAACCCGGATTGCATCTTTCTTACTCGGAGATAGGGGCAATCCCGATACAAAATCCATAGTCACTCTATCCTATTTCCACTCAAGAATCATAATCGGCTGTAATAAACCAGAAAACATTTGATGCTAAGCTTTAACTTGCTAACAAATCAAACATTTAAAAACAAACTTTGAAATTTCACGTTTCATACCATGCCACCAATAAAGCTGTTTCAAAGTGTTATATATTTTTGTACTTCCCGGATGGACAGGCAAACGACTACTATGTGCTTCATTCAAAATCATCTGAACCAACTCAAAATTCCTTGGAACACATATTCGATCTCTGAATCTTAAACAATCATCGACATTAACTTGAAATTTTGAATCAGGGTTCAAATCACATTGAGTTTCTTTTACTAACATTTCATTATCGACTTTTTGAGCTTCGCAAATCTGCTATAAAAACAATGGTTTAGCTTTCAACTAAGCTATAATCGAGCCGTCATCAGATAGAGCCAACTGAGTAATCATTGCACGTAGAGCAAACAAAGATTTCTGACTTAATGCACAACAACCACATTTGCTTTTCCTGGATGGTAGTCTATCACTAGCTCGTAATCTTTTAGTAATTCTAGCCATCTCCACTATCACTGTGACACCCCTAATTTGACCCTCATCGAAAAGTGGTTTCGGGACCACGAAACCGAGTAATAAAAATAATTAACAGTCATATTCGATGCTTATTATATGTGAATATGAATGTGTGGAAGTTTCATACTTTAATTTTATCATTTGTATGCGAAATTATTAAATAGGACTTGTATGAGAAAATTTAGAAATGTGCTAGGCAAATGCTAAAGTGGCCTATTAATATATGTTGGAAAGTGCTTGTACTTGCATGTCAAATTAGCCAAACTATAGGTAGTGGCCGGCCATGCTACAAACTATATAATCAAATATGAATTTTCTATTAACTTTAATTAGCTAGATGCCATATTATCATGGGTGAATGCAATAAAATAAAGAAAGAATAATTAAAGGAAGGAAATGGGTGAAAGAAACAAAGTCTTCATCCATGTTTCTTCCTAGCCGATTCTAAAGGAAGCAAAGAACAACCATTCGGTGATCCTGAACTCAAGAATAAGGTGAGTAGTTCATGCTAATTCTTGAAATTTTAGTATATTTTGAGTTAGTTCTTAAGTTCCTTGCTGAACCCATGACAAAATTTTGAGTTGGGTAATGTCTTAAGCTTTCGGCCATAGTAGAAATTAAGGGGTTAGATTGTTGTTTTTTTTGTGTGGTTATTTGAAGTTTAACTAGTTAATACTTAAGTGTTGGTATTTGTACATGAAATAGATGAATGTGAAATGGTTGAGTTACTTGAACAATTCGACTTTGTAATTGATTTTTTAGTATAGACCTTGAGTAATGCTAGACATAGATTTTGGTTTTGATAGTGCTTATATGAGTTTAATTAATTCAATTTTGATAATATAATGATAGCTTAAGATAAACAACATTCGGTTATGAATTTTTTTTGTTAAATCGAAAATGGATGCTAGTTGAGCTATGAACAATTACTTAATAACGAAGAGAATATAAGCTTAATGCTAAAGTAGCATTCAACCTCAGAGTAAGTTAAATTAGTAGGAAAATAAATTTTGAGATGGAAAATTTTGTGTTTGACTAAAGAAAAGAAATCGTTGAAGAGTGTTTGTGAACATGGTAAGTGAATTCGGTTAGTGAGCAAATGAAATAAAAAAATTTGGAATTTGATTTTTGTTTTGGGTATGTATGACCAAGTATATTCGGCCACAATAATAATATAATTACATGATGTTATATTATGATTATTGAGCTTATGTATGTGGGTGCATGTATATCTAGTAATATAATGACATTTGGCTTTGATAGTCGATTGATAAGTTATTACTTTAATTACAAGAGCATTTGGTGAAAGTAACATTTGTCTATGAACATATATTAGTTATGAAATCGGTAGGTTTAAGACTAATTGTGGTAATGATAATATATTAAAATGAGATGGATATTTGTTTACCGAATGTGAATAATAAGTAAACACTATTGATCAGAATATTAAACATCTCTATCTATACTTATTTAGCTCAAGAGCAAGTGGGGTCAAAGTTGGATAAGGGAAAGGAAAAAGTGATCGAATAGCCGTTGAAATCGTTCGACAACATCCGAGGTAAGTTCTTAAGTAATTGAGTTTGATTCCTTCGTAAATTTTAAGTTTTAAAACGGGATGAATATGAATTATGTATATACCTTAAGGTCAATGACTTTTCTAAATGACGGCATATATGATATTATGTTTTAAATATGTGAATGAGAACTTTACAAAGTAAATTGTATAAATCTGCTACGGACAGCAGCAGTAGCGTGTTTAGGAAAAGTTACCATAAATTGTGGGAGTTGTGATAAAGGCTGAATAAACCATGTAATTAAAGCTTGATGCGTCTATTTTCGTCTACAAGAAATCGTGTAAGTAAAGGGGTTTCCGATAATGAGAGTTTCAAAGTTGTGTGAGGTAGAGTCAGAATGGCTCCGAAATCCCCTGTTCAGTATTCGGAAAATCATTATAAATGGTACAAAAATGATTATAAGATAAAATTTTACGCTTAGACTCCTTAATGAGTCTAATTTCAAACAAAATAAACGAAAACACATTTTGAATTCTGTACAATGAGAAATTAAATTCTTAGTGGAGAGCAGTCAGAGTAGTCAAGCAGTAAAATAGGGGAAACTTTTAGAAGAATCTGGTATTGATTGGACAAAAAAAAATTCTGAAAATTTTGTGGATAGAGGATATACGAGTCTATTTTCATAGAAAATTAGCAGCACATAATTTGGAATTTCGTAACCCCAGTTACAAATAATTTAACGACTGTTGCTCAGGAAAACAGCTTGTAGAGAATTTGTGGTTATGTTGTAAACATGGATAAAACTTGTTTTAGTTGATCATAAGCTATTGATTAAACCCATACTTGAATTCTAAATTGTGATATTATAAAATGATATATGACTATTAGATGGATCTTTGATATTAAAATTTGTGAATTAAATTAAGTGATTATTGCTTATGAAATCAAGAAAATGAGATATATGTGCATACTTGTAGAAATGTTTATGTATTTGTTTTAAGGCCGAATGTGATGAATGTGAACATGTATATATGTGATAAGGCTGAATGGCCAATGTGATGAATGTGAACATGCATATGTGTGATAAGGCCGAATGGCCAATGTGAAGAATATGAACATGCATATATGTGATAAGGTCGAATGGCCAATGTGATAAATGTGAACATGCATACATGTGATAAGGCAGAATGGCCAATGTGATGAACGTGGATGTGTATATATGTGGGAAAGCCGAATGGCTAATGTGAGATATGTATGAGATGTGTATATATATATATTGTGGCCAAATGACAAACGGCAGAAGGTGTGTTTTATTAGATATTTGATGAGGTAAATGAATTACAAATATGATAGTCGATGTGAATGTTGTAACATGTGAATAATATGTATGAAACTCTATGATGTAAACCCGGGATTAAAGACCGGATGACCATATGTGGTGACTATATCTGGGTTAAGACCCGCTAACTTCGTGCGGAGATTTCATCTGAGCTAAAGGTCTCGCCAATAATCCGAGTAGAGTTTAAAGCTATAAGACTTCGCAAAAAGAATTGCTTATAAATATATTCAATGCGAAAGGTTAAACAGGTATGTACTCCAAGTTTATATGTGAGCTTGATTTAAACTAAATCATAAGGCAGTTATGTGATGCATACGCGAGCAATCTATGAGACTATTCTTATGATTATGTGACATCGGATCAGTGTGAGAGGTTATGTAAAATTATACAATATATCTATGTCACATGAGCTCACTTTTATGTGAAAGTTTATCTGCCTATTGTATATGATGAGATGTGCATATTCGGTAAAGGGATAGTATGCCCGAAGGAAGAGTGAAATAAAAATTCGAACAACTATGTTATAATTTGATTATTATCTGTTGACACTACTTAAAACTTACTAAGCATTGTAATGCTTACTCCGTTTACTTTGTTTCCTCTGTTTTACAGATCTCATTTGGAAGCTATAGGCTCGGGGATCGTCAGCAACTAGTCACACTATCACTATCCACTGCTTGTTACTGTTATGTTTTGAATTATTTTGTGGCATGTATAGAATAGACTAGTGGCGGAAGAATATTTTGGTTAATGTATATAAGCCATGCGAAAATGGCATCTTTTGAATGTTTACTTAGAGAAGTTTAAATTTTATCCCTGGCCGTGCTTAGTACTTATTTAAATGAATGATCTTTATTTTAAGAAAAAGTTCAAAATTTTACAGTTCTGACATGAGTTATAAGTCCGGTAATGCCCCTTACCTATTCCGGCGACGGTTACGGGATAGGGGTGTTACAATCACAAATTCAAATCTTTTGTGTCATCAAATATTTAAAACTCTTGTGATCTAAGTAAACATGGCATTTCTCACCGAACAGATAATGGCACCAAATCTTCAATGCAAACACAATGGCTGCTAACTCTAAATCATGCGTTGGGTAATTCTTTTCATGCGGTTTTAATTGTCTCGAGGCATAAGCTATGACTTTGCCTTCCTGCATCAAAACACAACCCAGACCATTCAATGATGCACCACTATGGATTAGAAATTCTATACCTGATTCTAGTTGTATTAAAATTGGAGCTTCAGTCAAAAGAACTTTCAGCTAATCAAAACTTTTCTGACATTTCTCAGACCATTCGAACTTTACATCTTTCTCAAGCAATCTTGTCAACGGAGTCGCAATCATCAAAAATCCTTTCACAAATCGTCTATAGTGGCCAGCTAGTCCTAGAAACTGCGAACCATAAAAAATTTCTCTGAGGCTTCCAATCCATTATTGCAGAAATTTCGCTCGAATTGACTCAAATTCCCAATGCTGACACAATATGCCCCAGAAAACCAACCTTACGTAACCAAAATTCACATTTACTGAACTTTGCATATAATTGCTTATCACGCAAAGTCTGCAATACAATTCTTAAATGCTCGGCATGCTCAATTTCATCTTGTGAATATATCAAAATATCGTCTACGAACACAACAAAAAAATCAATCTAGGTACGGTCTGAAATACGAATCATTAAATCCATAAAGATAGCGGGTGCATTTGTTAGTCCAAAAGGCATAACCAAAAATTCATAGTGACCATACCTTGTTATAAATGTAGTCTTTGGCATATCAGAGTCTCTAACTCACAACTGGTAATAGTCTGATCTCAAATCTATCTTTGAAAACACTGTAGCCCCTTTTAACTGATAAAATAAATCATCTATTTTGGGCAAAGGATATTTATTCTTGATTGTCACTTTGTTAAGCTGTCAGTAGTCTATACACATTCTCATCATACGGTCTTTCTTTTTCACAAACAACACTGGAGCACCTGAGGGCGAGGGTCTTGCAAACCCTCTATCCATCAATTCTTCCAGGTGAGCTTTCAATTCTTTTAACTTCGTCGGAGTCATTCTGTATGGAGCTATTGATATCGGTGTTGTCCCAGCACTAACCCAATGCCAAACTCAACCTCTCGTATCGGTAGTAAACCTGGTAACTCTTCAGGAAACACATCTAGATACTCACACACAACTGGCATTGATTCAATCTTCTTTTCAATCATTTTTGTATCAAGCACATAAGCAAAATAAGCTTCACAACCCTTTCTCACATATTTCTGAGCTAACATCGAAGAAATCACTATTAGCAAACCATTCAAATCATATGACTCAATTCAGATAATCTCATTATTCTAACATCTCAAATCTATCATCTTTCTTTTACAATTCACAACAGCATCATGCAACGTTAGCCAATCCATACTCAAGATTAGATCAAACTCGTCAAATGGCAACAACATCAAATCGACCTGTAAACAATTATCCCGAATCATCAATGGACAGTTCTTGCACACTTTATCAACCAACACACACTTGCCTAAGGGGTTCGATACTCTAATTACAGTTCTAGTAGACTCTACAGGCAAAGTCTTACTGGATACTAAATTCACACATACATATGAATGAGTTGATCATGGATCTATCAATGTAATAACTTTAGTATCATAGAAAGTAAAAGTACTGGTAATAATGTCCGGAGATGATGCTTCTTTGCGAGTGCGAATAGCGTAAGCTCTAGTAGGTGCTCTCGCCTCGGACCTCACAGCAGAATCTTTAGTTGCGTTTTGACTACGACTCATATTTCCTGTGTTTCTAAGTGGTCTACCCCTGTTTACAGTGTTACTTGGCCTCGTGTTTTGAACATCATCTTTTTCCATTAATTCTGGCCAATCTCGCATAAAATGATCCAACAATCCACATTTGTGACATGCTTTATTTCTTTTATTCCAACATTCTCCAAAATGTCTTCGCCTACACTACTGACATTCAGGTTTGTTGTCTCTTATACTGCCAACACTAGTTACTGATGTAGCTTGAGCTTTAGAACCAGAGTGTTGTTTTGCATGATCCTTGTTTGAATATGCCATCGAAGCATTCGGGTGAGTATATAAATCTTTGGATTTCTTTGATGAAGACTGATACAGCTTACTCATCAATATTTTTTTGGTGTCTCTAGCCTCTGAATTTGCTTTCCTCTTTTCTTTGCTGATATCTTCAGCTCTACAAGCCTTTTCAACTAAAATAATGAATTCTTTAATTTCTAGAATCCCAACTAATAACTTTATATCCTTATCCAATCCATCAACGAATCATTTACACATGATTTCTCCAGTGGAAACATATTTCCGAGCATATTTACTCAATCGTACAAATTCTCTTTTGTACTTGGTTACAGTCATTCTGCGTTGTTTCAATTCTATAAACTCTTTATGTTTCTGATTGAGAAATCTTTGACTTATGTACTTCTTTTGGAATTCGGATTGAAAGAACTCCCAAGTGACCTGTTTCCTCGGAACTACAGATATCAACATTTTCCACCAATTTTGCCCATTATCTCTCAACAAAGATCCAACACATTTGATCCATTCAGCTGGAGTACAACAGAATTCATCAAATACTCTGATTATGCTCTCAATCCAAAACTCAGCTCTCTTAGTATCATCATCAAATGTAGCCCGAAACTCCTTAGCCCCGTGTTTTCAAATCTTATCAATAGGTGGCTTACTCAATCAGATTAGATCTATCACTTACGACACAATTAGGACTTGTTAAGGAAAAGGTGGGGGTAGAGGTTGTTGAGCAGCCGAATCCATTCGAACAAATTTCGTGAACCACTCACTCATCATTTGGAAAAGGGCTTGCTTTGCCTCTCCTTTGTGACTACAAGTCACGGGTCTAGAGTCAGATTACGCTGTCCTCTGAGCAAGAGCAGCCGTGTTACTCTCTACATCGTCAGCTATGGCTCTTTCGAGATCCGTTTGCTATATAAAAAGAGATTTTAACTGTCAGGAACCATTACACTATCGCAGTTTATATATATGACATGTATAGCTAGACTCTCACACTCTACGTTACTCCTAGAATCGACTAACTGTAGCTTTGATACCAATAAATGTAACACCCCTCACCCGTATTCACAGTCATAATAGGGTTACAAGGTATCTCCAATCAAACACAACATTTATCTAACATTTCACATCTCAATAAACATTCATTATTGCCTATCAATCAATCACATACACAATGTCCCTTAAATCGATCTACAAGACCATAGAACATGCTTAAAAGTGGTTAGAGACTAAATCAATAACATTTGCAAACTTTGAGAAACTCAGAAAATATTTCAACATTAAAGGGTCACATGCCAGTGTGAATAGGCCGTGTACCGCACAATGCCACCAGACGCGCCCATGTCACAGGCCGTGTGAAAACAGGGCATACATACTGACTTGCACCACACAGCTGAAGACACACCCGTCTGCCTTGGCCGAGGGAAAACTGGAGAGGTTACTGACTTGGGTCACACGGATAACCACACGCCCATTTGTCTAGCCCGTGTACTCTTCAAAATGGTCACATACACCCGTATGCTAAGCCATGTGCCATTTAGGGGGTATACTGACTTAATTCGTAGAGCTACCCTAGGGGACACATGGCCGTGTAGTATGACCGTGTGTCACATACGGCTGAGACACACTCTCGTGTCTCTACCCGTGTAGACAAAAATAGGCCATTTATAAAGCTAATTTGCCACCCTTTCCACAATGACACATATCACTCAAAATAGTACCATTTCAATACATTTTTAGGCAACCAAAAACATGCCAAATCAATCATATATTGATAAACCGTAATTTATACATATTGTTGCCCCATGCTTGGCATATTTATGAACAGCTGCCACTTTGACAAAATTGTCCGAGCGATTCACTCGCTTTGAATAGCAGTGTTTTGAGTGATTCGATAGCATCGATGCCACTCTCTGACAGATTTGCCACCACCTCCATATCTCCTCTCCAGCGCCACCGGCTCACGACTTTGATGATGATGACCTTTGAGTCCCTTTTATTTTTTTTTATTTTTTAATTTTATTTCCTTTATTTATTTTTGAAGACTTATATTTTATGTTTTAAAATCTGCTTATCTTTATGATTATTATCGAATTATCCCTTAATTCTTTTCCATAGATGTGTTTATTTTCTTATTAGTACCTCAAAATCATGCCTTTTATTAGGCTTTATCTACAAGTCTCGCTCTCGCTACTCCAAGGATCTCCTCCAAATATTTAGGGCAGTTTCACTTCTCTCCCTTTCTTCTGATATTATACTTATATTCTTATTCTTTATCTTTGTACATTGAGAACAATGTACGTCTTAAGTGTGGGGAGGTTATTTATATGCTTATCAGAAATCCCTGAATTTTTATCTTGTTCTGAAATAATTTTCTCATATCATTATTAGAGTAAATTTTGATTGATTTTATGAGTTTTATTGATATCTTTTGAATTAAATCATAGGTAACTGTGCATTGATTGTTTAAACTTTAAGACATTAAAGAATCGAGTATGATAAGTTGAAACTTTTGAGAATTAAAATTGCTAGGTTGTTTCCCTGAATTGAGGTATTATCTTAAAGTTTTGAATTTACAGGATTGACATCAAATACCCATAATTTTAGTGAGATTTTGAGCCTTTTAGAGCATATATCTTTCTTGCTCGCTAATTTTATTGGTTATGAGTGTGTCAACATTGATTTGTTATTCTAGAACTTGCATCGATTATACATGTCGAAACCTCACCTTTGAGTTGATATACTAAAATGATAAAGGCACTTAGGTTTTAACCCATTTACCCCATAAAAAGCCTACCCTCATAATTAACTCTTAGTGATCCCTTTTGAGCTTAGCAAACTATTTTTTTACATTTACCCTAAATTTTAACCCCTATATCATTCTTTTTGATTCGTTGAGAATTTTTCCTATATTATTGATTCCCTCTTTGTCGAGATTTGATCTGATTAATTGCCTAACTATGTTCTTTCATTCGAATCATATAATTCTCTCTCATATTTATTCTTATTCTAAAAAAAACATAAATATTGGTAGTAATTCTTTGTTTTTGAGCTTAAGTATTTAATTCCATACGCTAAGAAGAAGCTCATGTTTATTCAATTGATGTTAGTTATTTTTTGAGTTAGGTAATTTATCAATTTAATCTCGATTCTAACTGTCTTTTTTAGCCTGTATCCACACCTTTAACCCAAAGCCCCGTTACAACCCTTTAAAGACCTTTTGATTTGTGTATCATATCATTTATAGTGGTGGAGATTTGATTTTTATGCAAGCCTATGGTAATAACTTTTCATGTTTGACTAATGAGTGCTTAATCATTGAACCTTAAACACATTGAGTGATTTGAGTGAACCTTTAGTGAGGATGTCAACCATTGTCAATTTGGAATTAAAGATGATTACTTAGATAAAGGGGGATGCCTATAATTTTATGATTAAAATGCTCAACTTTGACTATTTGATACTTTAATTTTCTTTTAGTTAAATTTTTAATGTATGATTACTTGTGAATTATTTAGAACATTATTGATGAGAATTATAAGTTGTGAAGAATTTATTTTAATTGTGAGTTGAGGATTTTGTTTGAGGACAAGCAATTGCTTAAGTGTGGGTATATTTGATAAACCGTAATTTATACATATTTTTATCCCATGCTTGGCATATTTATGAATGATTGTTCCTTTGTTTTAGTGAATTTGATGCTCCTAATCCTTTAATTTCATGTTTTACAATCAGGATAACTTACAATAGCAAAAAGAGCAAGAAACAGGCCAAAAAGGGACAAATTGGGCTTAAAATAGTGTTTCACACAGCCTAGGCACTTCTACACGGGTAGACCACGTGCCCGTTTTTCATGGTCGACACGACTAGAAACCAACTCAGAATTACACACAGTTTGATCACTTGCACACGGGCGTGGCACACGGCCATGTCCCTGTCCATCCCAAGTCTAGTTCTACTCGGAAAAGGCTTATTTTGGGCTAATTTGGGCATTCAAGAGTCTATATAAAGACCCTAAAAGAGGATTAAAGGGGGACAGAGATTAGAAGGCAGAAAATTTTTGAGAATAGGCATCGGAATCACCTCAGAGGCAGGATTTACATCAAGATTGAAGATTTCCATTCAATTTTCTAGAAGTTCTTCAGGTTTCTTTATATTTTGTTGTTTTCTAAACTTTCAGATGTTTTCCATTATTATTATGAACTAAATTCCCTAGATACCTAAGGGAGATGAAACCTAGGACGAATCTTATTACTCTTTGATTTATGTGATAAATACTTGTTCTTATTCTTAATTGTGAATTTTAATCTTTGCTTTAATATTCCAAGATTTAGGTCTTTGATGTGCTTATTCAGTAGAGGAAAAGTCCCTGTTTAAGAGTAGATCATCCATAATTAAGAAGAGTTGCATGCAATCCTAGAGATAGGACGACATAAATCTACCAGATTAGAGTCAAATCTAATAAGGGAATCCATAGATCGAGTTAATACGACTATAGGGGTTTTAATTAGAAAGAGATTTCCATTAATCAACCTAGAGTCAGTTGTTTTTACTCTCCAAAGGGATATTAACATAAATCAGGGATTTCTACGGAATAAGTCAAGTGAATAAATTGTGTAAGTCAAAGGTAATAGGTGAAGTCTAGCTGGATTCTTTCTTGGGTATTATCTTCTCCATTGGTTTTTCTAAAGTATTTTCCAACTTTCATCTCTGTCGTAATCTTAGAAAATTAGTTTAGTTTAAAAACACCCTTTAATTCTTAGGCTAGATAATAAAAAGATAGTAATTACTAGTACTTTTAGTCCTCGTGGATATGATATTTCTGGTCTCACCATAACTATACTACTGTTCGATAAGTGTGCTTGCCTTAAGTTAGATTTTTTGTCAGTTTAGCAACCATCACATATCAAGCTATCTATCATCAACCAATTCAACTACTAAATTCCATATACAAATATACCAAATCCATACACCTAAAATCATCACACCTTGCATAAATTTCAAATGCAATAACTCATCATCTTATTGCCTATTTTATGTCACAAAACACCATTTAGCTATATAACAACTAGAGCAAACATATCCAAAACAAGCCCATAACTAAAGCATAATATACATTTCATATATCAGTTATCAAGTACATAACTTAAGCCAACTTAAACGGCTAAAAGCATACCAACATTTACATCATTAACAAGCCATATCACATGCCTAACATTATTACTCAAAACATACCAAAATGACACTAGCCTATACATGCCATAAACCATAGATACAAGCTTATTGTCTATTTTGCATGTTTATATTATGTAATATCCTGATTTTGGGCCTAGTCAAAATAGTGGTTCCGTGACCACAAAATCCGAGATAGAAATAATTATTTTATGATTATTTTGAGGTCTATGATATGATTGCATGATTGTGTGAAAATTTCGTGAAGAAAATTTATGCATAAAGTGCTTAAATTGAAATTAGGGACTAAATCGAATAATTTGCAAAACTTACATTCTAGAAGTTTCTAGTATGAAATTGCTTTGAAATATTAATTAGGAGGTCTTAAATAGCAATTTTACCAATTTCTAAGTCTATGGACAAAAATTGGACATGGATGGAATTTTTGGAAAGTTTAGTAGTAAGGGCATTTTGGTCATTTAGGGGTAAAATGAGTTAAAATACAAAATTAAAAGCCAATTTTGCTCATCTTCAACCCCATGGTCGAATATAGCAAGGAGAAATCATGTCTAGGGTTTTTCAAGCTTCCAAGCTCGATTGTAAGTCCGTTCTAGCCTCGTTTTTAATGATTTTTACGTTTTTTGAGTCCCGGTAGCTCGATTTAGCTTATGCTAGCAATAATTTAACCTAGGGTTTATATTTGGAAAAATACCCATAGGTGAAATTTGTGTATTTTGGTGTTTTATGATAGAATATGAGGTTTTAAATTATGTTAGACAACTTGTGCTACTCGGTTTTAAGTGAAAATGAGCAAAAGGGGTTAATCGGTAAAAATACCTAATAGTCATAAGTACATGTTAGAGTGAGAATTTGATGTTGCCATAGAAGGGAAAAATGATCAGCATGTCATAAAACATAAGAAAATAGGCTGAAGTTTAATTTACGAGCTTTGGGGCAAAAGTGTAAATATGCAAAAGTTTAGGGGCAAAATTGAAATTTTTCCAAAATACGATTTTGGGTCAATTTGAATAATGTGAGTCCTAATTAGACTATATTTTAAATGATAGAGTAAGGAAAACTAAAACTCGGGCTAAAATAGATAAAATACCAAGTTGTGGACGAAATGGTAAAAGTAGCCATTTTCGCATACGAGGTAAGTTCATGTGTAATGTAGTAACATAATTGTCATTTTAAGCAATTTAACGTTGTTTATATGATATGATGCTGATTATTATCATGAAATATTATGCTTTTTGGTTATTGTTGAATAATATGTAATTATGTGAATTACTTAATGAGTATGAACTATCACCGAAGTATCAATTTCGATATTCCGTGGAAGATGGCAAAGATGTGTGATCGAGGAAAACGCCCGTTTGAACCTTAGGAATAGATTAGGATACAAGTGACATGTCACTAGGATGTTTGGGCAACTGAACTCGTTGAGTTGAGTCCGAGTTCACTTATGGATGCGAATGTCCGAACTCGTTGAGTTGAGTCTGAGTTCGTGAGATGTAACTAGGCATCCGAACTCATTGAGTTGAGTCTGAGTTCACTCATGGATGCGAACGCCCGAGCTCGTTGAGTTGAGTCTGAGTTCGCTTATGGGCGGGTTGCATAGTAGCTTGGCTACATATGTGGCACTTATGTGCAAACTTTCCATGTATCCGAATTATATTCCGATGTGTTCAACGGGTAAAGTTCTACTCAAATGGAGGAATACTCAAGATGAATGGGACGTATTGGTAAGTGTTGTGAAATGAATACTTTGAACAGGTATGTACTTAACCCTCGGGTTGAAAACTTGATATAACAACAATATGGTAAGATGGTAAATGAAAATGTGATATGAATGTCTTGGTGATGATTATGCAAATGATGTTTTATGTTTGCTTATATGGTTATGTTACTTGCTATTTGCATGTGAACTTACTAAGCATTTATGCTTATTCTCTCCTTTTCATTCCTTGTACTGTTGACAAGCCAGCTCAGAAATCGGGAACGGTCGGAGGCATGCTCACACTATATCCGTATACCATCTTGGCATAATGGCTTGCATATTTTGAGTATGGCATGTATAGAATTATAATCATTTTGTAAATATGGTCTTATCATATTGTTATTGAGTGGTATGGAAATGCTTGGTAATGATTAGCCATTGGAATGGCTAATCATGATCATATTTGGTGTTATGTATGCTAAATTACTAGCTAATCTATGGAAAACATGAAATAGGTAAAATTTACCATAAAATAGATTCAGACAGCAGCAGTGATGTGAGTTTGAAAAATCATTAAAAATAGTAGAGATACAATTATATGGTGATAAAATATGGGTTTGAATAATTATGAGTCTATTTTCATATGGATGGAACAAAACAGGTATATGAGTTATATTTTATGAGATGCTTAAATTTTTGTGAAACAGGGCCAGAGCGATTTCTGGATCCCCTTTTCTGACTTTTGAAATTCACCATAAATTGTTCAAAGATAATTAGAAGTCATGATTTATATTTATAGATTCCTTATTGAGTCTATTTTTATTAGAAGCAAACGGCATAGTCATTGAAACTCTGTACAGGGAGATATCTGATTCGTAATACACAGAGGTCAGAGTAGTCAAACCCTGAAATAGGGGAGACTTTAACTAATAAACTGTACTAATTGGCTTGACCAAAAATTCTAGAAAAAAATTAGTAAATATATATATGAGTCTAGGTTCAGCGAAAATTTACAGAATTGGATTTCAAGTTTCATAACTCGTGATATGAATTTTTAAGAAACTATGACGCAGATTGTTAGCTTGACTGAAAATTTTAAAAATAAATTGTTTGAGTTGTTTAAGTAATGAATTAAGTCTGTTAACACCTCGTGTTCGACTCCGGCAACGGTGTCGGGTACGAGGTGTTACATTTGGTGGTATCAAAGCAGGTTTAGTCAGTTCTCAGACTAACCTAGCATGTGTAAAAGTTTAGCTATACATGCCACTGATCTGTGATAGTGTGATGTCTTCCGACGCGTATGAGTACCGTCTTATTTAGACAGGGTACTCTCCAACCGAGCTGCGCCGACCATGTTCAATGTTATGTGAAGGTATTTGAGTAAAATTATGATTATGATAAGTCTCGGTTCAGAAAAGTATGAATAAAAGTTTATGATACATATGTGATAAATATTCATATTTGCTTAATGCTCATACGATGTAGTGTATGTGGCTTACTTGATAAGATGAACGGAATAAATAGAAAGTAGTAGAGGTATGAATAAAGGTCATAATATCATGATACGAATGAAAATGTCCTTGTCTTGATTGGACGTTGAATGTTGATGAATGTTAATGATATACATTTTTTATGAGATAAAGGATTATAATGAAATGAACTTATCTATGTTAAATTGTTGGACTGAATTATATGATTGTAATGATATGTACATGATGATGCACGAAATGAAAGTTGTGATTGTGATGCAAATATCTATGTTTGTTTGGCCTTATATGATGTCATGATCATGAATTCAATTAATTAAATGAATGGATAAGTAAAGCTATCTAGAAAACATAGAATGTATGCATAAGTATATTGTCTAAATGGGACAATAGGAAAATTGGTGTAAGCCAACATGAATGAATGACATGATTTTGATGATGTTGCTATGATGATGGGAGTTGTGTCATATGTTTATGTATAAGAAAGTCGAGTCAGAGGTCCTACAACTCCTCCCCCTTACCAAAGTGGTACTTATAATGGAATTTCATGAGATTTGTATTGAATAAGTTTTCGGTTGAGAACCCAAAGAGTTCAGTGATAGAATAATTATAAGTATGATCAGAGATTGAAAATGAGTTGATAAGTAAAGTCAGAGCCAGTAAAGTATCGGATTGACGTAAAGATTATTGGAGTTTTGCACTGTCCCAGTTAGAAAAGGAATTCTCCTTGGTAAACTAATTACAAAGGTGCAAGGTCGAGAAAAGTGTAAATTGAAATTTATTCAGAACTGGCCTTCTTTAGTGAATGGTTTAATATGAAATTTGTGACGACAGAACTAGTTGGGGAAATGATAATTGAAATGTGAACTATCTGAGTGTGACAGTTATGACTGGACAGATTTAGCAGTCTCTTTTGAGATGTTCTATGTGTTTACCCGTTCTCAGAAATATTTCTATGGCTATTGATCTTTTGAAGAAATTCTTGTTATATGGGAATGTCTTTTAATCTTGGTGTTGGATGAAAGCATTGGTAGTCTGACTGGTTTATAATTTATATTGCTCTATTTCATCGGGTATTCTATTTCATTTCGTCTGATAAGAAGTGATGAGAGAATACGTAAGATATTATGTTTCTGTTTCTTCTACTTGATGCTTCATCTGATATATATGTATGGGAAGATATATTGTTCTTGTTATATTTGATTCTAGTGGGATTAAATGATGTTTTCTTTTGGACTTTCTTTCTTTGAAGAATTATCGGGGTATTCTGTATTTTCTCTATGAGTTTGGTTTTCGATTCTCCGGCATAGTATCATATCTTGGGTTTCTTTATCCTGGATCTCTTTATTCTAGAATTCTTTATTCTGGATTTCTCTATCTTGGATTTCTTTATTTGGTTTCCTTGTTATCTTTGTTCCATAATTTGTCAATTATGACTCGTGTTCGAAGTGCGTTCTTCAGCTCGTGATAATCATGTCAAATATGACTATACTTCTAATTTGATCTTGGTAATGTGGTGATTTTAGTATTGGGGTTTTTTTCTAATTTCTGTGTAAGGATTTGACATCAGTAAAGGCATAAGTGATAAAAGTGCAAGTTTCAGTCGGTATGGTGAATTATCTATTTGAAAGATTTCATGTGACAATTATTTCAGGATTATTTTTCCCAAGTCTGATAATAGAATTTCATTTTGTACGAATAAAAGAGTAAATAGTCTGAACGAGAAGTGTATATTTATTAGAAAGAGTCACTACAAATGATAAGGTTTTCGTCTTGTGAAAGCTGAAAAGTTTATTACATGTTGACAGAGTTCGGATAGATGAGAATATTGGTAACCGAAGCATCTGAACTACACTAGTCTACATTGAGTAAAGACTTCCTGACTTTCAGTAATGTACTATTGTATGAATTGTGATGTGTTTCAAGACAGTGAGGTAATGTGATAGTTTAGAGCATTCGATGTTACATAAAATCGGAGTTGTTAAAGGGGTTAAAGCCGAGCATTGGGATCTATCAAAATTATCCTTGTCAGTGTTGATATTGGGGTGGAAATAAGAAGGATTATTCTTGAGGCCATATCAGAATTATTTCCCTGGCAGAAAGAGTAAAATGTGATGTATCCTATTGTTAAATGTTTGGCGAGATCTATAAATCATATATGTATTGAATGAATTCCTACTCATCAGATTCATGGAATTTCAGGTCTCTTTGATTGTTGGATTTCTTGAAATTCTGGTCTCCAGTAATCAAGTTAAGATCCGAGTTTTATGTCATGATATCATGGGAAACTAAGAAGGGTTGAAAATTTAAGAACAGTTGAGAGTTGAGACTGTAAGCTTTCAGATCATATGAGAAATTAAAGAGATGTATTGGAGGTACAGTCTAAGTGAAAGTTCTTCGGCACCGAATATGAGATTAAAAGTGAAGACCACTTCTCTGGTAAGATTTTCGGGGACGAAAATCCCTAAATGGGGGGAGAGTTGTAATATCCTGATTTTGGGACTAGTCAGAATAGTGGTTTCGTGACCACAAAATCCGAGATAGAAATAATTATTTTATGATTATTTTGAGGTCTATGATATGATTGCATGATTGTGTAAAAATTTCGTGAAGAAATTTTGTGCATAAAGTGCTTAAATTGAAATTAGGGACTAAATCAAATAATTTGCAAAACTTGCATTCTAGAAGTTTCTAGTATGAAATTGTTTTGAAATATTAATTAGGAGGTCTTAAATAGCAATTTTACCAATTTCTAAGTCTATGGACAAAAATTGGACACGGATGGAATTTTTGGAAAGTTTAGTAGTAAGGGCATTTTGGTCATTTAGGGGTAAAATGAATTAAAATACAAAATTAAAAGCCAATTTTGCTCATCTTCAACCCCATGGTCGAATATAGCAAGGAGAAACCATTGCTAGGGTTTTTCAAGCTTCCAAGCTCGATTGTAAGTCCGTTCTAGCCTCGTTTTTAATGATTTTTACGTTTTTTGAGTCCCGGTAGCTCGATTTAGCTTATGCTAGCAATAATTTAACCTAGGGTTTATATTTGGAAAAATACCCATAGGTGAAATTTGTGTATTTTGGTGTTTTATGATAGAATATGAGGTTTTAAATTATGTTAGACAACTTGTGCTACTCGATTTTAAGTGAAAACGAGCAAAAGGGGTTAATCGGTAAAAATACCTAATAGTCATAAGTACATGTTAGAGTGAGAATTTGATGTTGCCATAGAAGGGAAATATGATCAGCATGTCATAAAACATAAGAAAATAGGCTGAAGTTTAATTTACGAGCTTTGGGGCAAAAGTGTAAATATGCAAAAGTTTAGGGGCAAAATTGTAATTTTTCCAAAATACGATTTTGGGTCAATTTGAATAATGTGAGCCCTAATTAGACTATATTTTAAATGATAGAGCAAGGAAAACTAAAATTCGAGCTAAAATAGGGAAAATACCAAGTTGTGGACGAAATGGTAAAAGTAGCCATTTTCACATACGAGGTAAGTTCATGTGTAAATGTAGTAACATTGTGACAGCCCTAAAGTGACCCTAGTCGGAAAGTGGTTTCGGGACCACTAAACCGAGTCATAAAAAAATATTTAACCGTCATAGTTGATGCTTATTATATGTATGTATGCATGTATAAAAATTTCATATTGGAATTTTGTTAATTGTAAGTGAATTTTATTAAATAGGACTTATGTGGGAAAATTTAGAAATGTGCTAGGCAAATTTAAAGTGGCCTATTTATGCATGTTGCAAAATAATTGTACTTGCATGTCAAATTAACCAAAGAACAAGATGGTGGCCGGCCATGCTATAAGTTAAAGCCTATTATAAACATTTGGTGTTAGTGTTTTATGGGAGAAAGAATAAAATAAAAGGTTAGTAATAAAGTAATGAAAAGGGAGGGGTGATGAAAACAAAGTTGTCTCATCCATGTTTCCCCCCCCCCATTGCCGTGACTTGAGGAAGAAAGAAAAGAAGAAATCGGTTCTTCTTGGCCGAAATGAAAAGAGGAAGAAGGGAGTGAAGCATTCGGTTATCCTAGGTCAATATTAAGGTAAGAAAGTTTATACTAGTTCTTGAAATTTTAGTTGATATGGAGTGAGATGTCAAGTTATTTTTGTAACCCATGTTGAAATTTTGAGTGTGGAATGAGTAAGGTTTTCGGCTATGGAGATTAATAAGGGTGATGGTTGTTGTTTCATTCTAAATCTAGATGAACAATGGTAGTTGCTTACATCTTGATATTTATGAGTTCCTCTCTTGGTTCTACCTTAGACCCACGAAGTATATTTTTATTTAGTGTTGTTGGAGATTGATGATAGAAGCTAATGAGTGAGAGTTGGATAGATATTATGAGGTTAAAATTCATGGGATTGTAAGCTTGTAAGTTGGATGATGAAATTCATGCTTTGTGAGGGTAAATAGGTTAAAAGGAGCATTCGGCCATGATGTAAAAGCATGATGAAGTGATGTTAAATGCTTTGAATATTGAGTATATGTTGTTATAAGTTGAATTTAAGGTTTGTTAAATTGTCTTTGTCATTGCCGAATGTGTGTAATTAAAGAAAAAAAATTGTTAAAGTGCTTAGTTAATTGATATTAGGTTAATGTATGTGTTTTGAATTGACGGAATGGAGAGGATGCTTTAATTGTGTTATGAACAATTATATGTTAAATTAAGGTTTGCTAAGCTAGCTATTAAGGTGAAGTACAAATGTTAGTATTTGATTGCTAGTGTACATATGGGTATTAGCCGAGTTTTGGACTTGAAACAAAATGGTATTTAGTCAATACAAGTAACCATATTTGTAGAATGTATTAAGTATAGAATCGGCCTCAACATAGACATGCATATTCGGCCACATGAGGTAGATTGATGTTGCATGTATTCGGTTAGAGGCAAGCATATTGATGCTTTTATCTTGGCTTAGATAATCGGCTAAAAGAGAGTGTTGGCTAATATGTTGAGTTGATTCATGATTTCTTATATATGTGACTCTAATGTCTAATGTATATATGGGTTAAGTACCTTGAGTTTCTCTTTTTGATGTTCAAATGATTAAATCAATTTATTTGTTAAATTAAGCTCAAGAGCAAAGGGGAACTAAATCCTATAAAGGGAAGGAAAAAGTGATCGAATAGCCGTTGAAATCGTTCGACAACATCCGAGGTAAGTTTTCGAGCAATGAAACTTAGTTTACGATTTGATTAAGTCATGACGTATAATCATAACAAATATACGGTGATATAATGATTCTACTTGAATTATATGTTGAGTTAATTAGTCTATACGTATGATGGGTAGCCGTATGTGCATAGAGATCATGTCACAAAGCAAACCAAATCATGCTGTTTGTATGTGGCTATTGAGCCGAAAATGGGAATGCTTAATAATTGATTTGTGTTTGAATTCTAGTTATGAAAATGAAATAAAGATGTGTCATGATTTACTGACATGTGCATGAATATTTGGATGATAACGAAGGCATTTGTGCTAGTGACTAATTCCGGGCTAAGTCCCGAAGGCATTTGTGCGAGTTACTATATCCGGGCTAAGTCCCGAAGGCATTTGTGCGAGTTACTATATCCGGGCTAAGTCCTGAAGGCATTTGTGCGAGTTACTATAACCGGGCTAGTCCCGAAGACATTTGAGCGAGTAGCTATATCTGGTTAAATCCCGAAGGTACTTGGTTTGGGAATGAGTGATCTTGCTGTAATAATTTCAATTAATATGCTCGTAAAATCCCAACGATGAGGTACGTTTCGTATATGCATTGGATTGTTGATCCCTTTTAAATAGTATTCGCTCAGTCGTTTAATGAGCTTCCGACTTTTGGTTAAGTTGATCTTTTATGTATGAGTATAAGGGTTGGTAATGTGAAGTAGGTATGATTTTGAGAATGTGTGTATATGAAATTATCCGTATGTCATATGAATGCTATACTTCAATTGTGCCTAATTTCATTGCTCAAAACTTACTAAGCATTAAATGCTTATTCCGTTTCTTTGATTCTCTGTTTTATAGATTTTGGTTCGTCAGCTATCGGACTCGGGATTGTCGAAGTCGAAGTCTTCCACACTATCAAAGCCCTTTTGGTACACTTTTGGTTGAACTCTAAAATGGCATGTATAGGACTACCCTTTTTGTTGTTGGTCATGTACCCTTTGGTTTTGTATAAATTTGGATAGCCATGCGAAAATGGCTTATATACACTTTGAGCATAGCATTATAATCGTTTTGTATGTTGTTCATTGGGAGGTATGGAAATGTTTGGTAACGATTAGCCATTGGAATGGTTAATCATGATCATTTTGGTGCTTTGTATGACAAATTCTAGTTGATTCATGGAAAGCCATGAAATAGGTAAAGTTTACCTAAAAAAAAAGATGCTGACAACAGCAGTGGTGTGGATTTGAAAAATTACTAAAAATAGTAGGAATGGAATTAAATAGTGAATAAATTATGTAATCGAACCTTGATGAATCTACTATCATATGGAAGAAACGAAACAATCATATGATCGTATTTTAAGAGATATTTAAGTTTTCGTGGAATAGGGCCAGAGCGATTTCTGGATCCCCCATTCCGACTTTGGAAATTCACTATAAATTAACCAGAGATAATTAGAAGTCATGCCCTATATGTAAAGATTCCTTTTCAAGTCTAGTTTCTTTAGAAACAAACGGCATAAGTAATGAAGCCCTGTACAGGAAGATATATAAGTTGTAATGCATGAAGGTCGGAGCAGTCGAACCCTGAAACAGGGGAGACTTTAACTAATAAACTGTACTAATTGGCCTGATCAAAAATTCTAGAAAAGGATTTGTAGATGGATATATGAGTCTAGTTTCAGGGAAAATTTACAGAATCAGTTTTCGAGCTTATGAACCCGAGATATGATTTTTAAGGTGACAGTGACGCAGTTAGCCAGCTTGTCTGGAAATTTTTAAAATGGACTGTGAAAATAAATGAATTATGTCTGTTAGCACCTCGTGTTCGACTCCGGAAACGGTCTCGGGTGCGGGGTGTTACAAACATAATTGTCATTTTAAGCAATTTAATGTTGTTTATATGATATGATGTTGATTATTATCATGAAATATTATGCTTTGTGGTTATTGTTGAATAATATGTAATTATGTGAATTACTTGATGAGTATGAACTATCACCGAAGTATCAATTTCGATATTCCGTGGAAGATGGCAAAGATGTGTGATCGAGGAAAATGCCCGTTTGAACCTTAGGAAAAGATTAGGATACAAGTGACATGTCACTAGGATGTTTGGGCATCCGAACTCGTTGAGTTGAGTCCGAGTTCACTTATGGATGCGAATGTCCAACTCGTTGAGTTGAGTCTGAGTTCGTGAGATGTAACTAGGCATCCGAACTCGTTGAGTTGAGTCCGAGTTCACTCATGGATGCGAACGCCCTAGCTCGTTGAGTTGAGTCTGAGTTCGCTTATGGGCGGGTTACATAGTAGCTTGGCTACATATGTGGCACTTATGTGCAAACTTTCCATGTATCCGAATTATATTCCGATGTGTTCAACGGGTAAAGTTCTACTCAAAAGGAGGAATACTCAAGATGAAAGGGACGTATTGGTAAGTGTCGTGAAATGAATACTTTGAACATGTATGTACTTTACCCTCGGGTTGAAAACTTGATATACCAACAATATCGTAAGATGATAAATGAAAATGTGATATGAATGTCTTGGTGATGATTATGCAAATGATGTTTTATGTTTGCTTCTATGGTTATGTTACTTGATATTTGCATGTGAACTTACTAAGCATTTATGCTTACTCCCTCCTTTTCATTCCTTGTAGTGTTGACAAGCCAGCTCGGAAATCGGGAAAGGTCGGAGGCATGCTCACACTATATCCGTATACCATCTTGGCATAATGGCTTGCATATTTTGAGTATGGCATGTATAACATTATAATCATTTTGTATATATGGTCTTGTGATATTGTTATTGAGTGGTATGGAAATGCTTGGTAATGATTAGCCATTGGAATGGCTAATCATGATCATATTTGGTGTTATGTATGCTAAATTACTAGCTAATCCATGGAAAACATGAAATAGGTAAAATTTACCATAAAATAGATTCAGGCAGCAGCAGTGACGTGAGTTTGAAAAATCATTAAAAATAGTAGAGATAGAATTAGATGGTGAATAAAATATGGAATTGAAGAATTATGAGTCTATTTGCATATGGATGGAACAAAACAGTTATATGAGTTATATTTTATGAGATGTTTAAATTTTTGTGAAATAGGGCCAGAGCGATTTCTGGATCTCCTTTTCTGATTTTGGAAATTCACCATAAATTGTTTAAAGATAATTAGAATTCATGATTTATATTTACAGATTCCTTATTGAGTCTAGTTTTATTAGAAACAATCGGCATAGTGATTGATACTCTGTAGAGGGAGATATCTGATTTGTAATACACAGAGGTCAGAGTAGTTGAACCCTGAAACAGGGGATACTTTAACTAATAAACTGTACTAATTGGCTCAACCAAAAATTCTAGAAAAAAATTAATAAATATATATTTGAGTCTAGTTTCATGGAAAATTTACGGAATTGGATTTCAAGTTTCGTAACTTGAGATATGAATTTTTAAGCGACTATGACGCAGATTGTTAGCTTGAATGAAAATTTTAAAAATAAATTTTTGAGCTGTTTAAGTAATGAATTAAGTCTGTTAACACCTCGTGTTCGACTCCGACGACGGTCTCGGGTACGGGGCATTACATATTATGTTAATTGATATCTGTTAAAATTTTGTGATTTAATTTTATCGTTTGCATGTCCGATTTGTGAAAAAAAACTTAATCAAGTAAAATGTAAAAGTGGCTAGCTATATGCTAAAAGTGTTTAAGTGTTATGGTTTTGTAAATGGGAGATCTTTAAGTTGTAATTAGACCATTGATAATGTTAGTGGACATTAATGGCTTTATATTATGTGATTTTTATATGGTTTATTAAAGGTTAAATTGGTAATTGATGATTAAAGTTATATTAAGTAAAACCAAAATAAAAAAATTATTTCATTACCATCCATTAATGGCCGAATGAAGCAAGGAAAAAGCTAAAAATTGGGTTTGATATTTCGGCACCCATTTAGCTCAATTGAGGCATGTTTTGAGCTCAGTTTTTGATGATTTCTACGTTTTTGTGATCGTTGTTAAGTGCTCTAGCTAGCCCATGTTAAATTTATAAAATTGTTGATAATTTGATGAAATATCATTAATTAATTCATGAGTTTTGTGATGTAAAATGGTGAAATATGAAAGCTTAGAGATAGATAACCATGTTTTGTATTGTGATTTTTGATGAATTTGTTTATTATTGACTAATTTGTGAAAATGAAAAATTGAGGGGTTAAAATGTGAAATAAATGAAATTTTTGGACTGCTAGGAGTCCCTAAGAAATTCAGCTAGGTTTGGGTGTAAATAAATTTTGTGTAATTTGGGTTTTTGTGAAATAGGGACTAAAGTGTTAAAATGAGAAAATGTGAAGGCTGATTTGTAAAATGCCCTAAATATGTGTATATGGATTGAATCAAATGATTTGTTTAATAAAGGGGTTAATTTTGAAACATATAGATCAAGAAAAGACAAGTTCAGATTTAGATCGAGAAAAATCGAAGATTATCGAGTAAACGATCCGAATCATCAATTTCGAGTATGAGGTAAGTTTGTACGTGATAAATGATGTCACAGTTTATGTTTTAATGTTTTGATAATATATAAATTGTATATATTTGAGCTTGGTTTGAATACGATGATAAATTGACTATGTTCGGCACTAAGTGTGCGATACTGAGATAACTTCGGTTAGTTGAAATGGCACTAAGTGTGCGAGATCTTTCTAGCTTCGGCTAATCATTAATGCACTAAGTGTGCTAATTCTTTAAGCATTGAAAGACTTCTGAATGAATTAATATATTTGAATGAGAGGTGAGAATGAAATGAATAAATAGCGGAAAGTTCAGGTGTGTTCGATACCTATGTGGTAGATAATACTTTGTGTATGAAGCTTGATGAATTTGTATGAACATATTAAATGAGATGGAATAGAATTGAAGGATGAAGTGTGAACTACTAAGTGTTTATTAGTTGATGTTTCGTATTATATAAACTGTTGATTAATTTTGGTATGAACTTACTAAGCTTTAAAGCTTACTGTGTGAAATGTTCTCTGTTTTACATTATTATAAAGCTAGCTTGAATCCGGGGAAAGCGACTCATTCACACTATCGGACATCTATTTTGGTACCATTTTTAGAGTTGTATATATTGTATATGGCATTTATAGGCTAGTGTCATTTTGGTATGTTTTGTGATGTGAATATTAGCCATAAGTTTTGGCTTGTAGTTGTTGATATGTACGGCCTCTTAAGTTGGGCTAAATTGTGACAGCCCAAAGTTGACCCTAGTCGGGAAGTGGCTTCGGGACCGCTAAACCGAGTCACCGAAATGTTTGAATGTGATACTTATTGTCTAGAATATGTAATTATGAATGTGTGAAAATTTCAAGCTTCAATTTGGTTGATTTCATGTGAATTTAGTCAATAGGACTTATGTGAGAAAATTCTAAAATGTGATAGGTCAATGTGTGAGGACCTATTAGTGCATGTGGACAAAGGGGGGGACTTGCATGTCAAATTCCCCCCCCTAATGAGTAGTGGCCGGCCATGACAAAGAATGATGGGCAAAACATGTCATGAAACATGTTTTGTTAGTGGAAGAATAAAATAAGAAGTATGGGTAATAAAGAAATGGAAACAAAAGAAAAAAAAATGTGTGTGTAGTGTTTGTTTCCCCCCATTGCCGTGAGCTCAAGAGAAGAAAGGAGAAAAGTTTGTGTTCATCCTTTCTCACCTCCATTTTAGCCTAAATTAGAAAGAAAAAAAAACAAAGAAAAAAATTTCTCATCCTTTGGTTCATCCTTGGCCAAAAAAATTTTAAGGAGGAAAGAAGAAGAAAGGTGAAGAGATTCGGCCATGCATGTAGCTAGGCTAAGGTATGTTTGATGATGTTTCATGAGATGCATGCATGATTTAGTGGTTAGCTTGAGTTCTACCTAGCCCATGGTCTAAATCTTGCTATGTGATGGAAATGGCACTCGACCATGGATGCATCATTCTTGGTTGATGTTTGATGTTGTGGTGATGAGGTATGAGGATGAGTTAAGATTCGGCCTAGGTGGAGGTTGTGTTAATGCCATTGCATGCCAAAAAATGAAGCTTGTTAATGATGCATGTGATGATGGCTTGATGATTCTTGAACCTCCTTTTTAGCATTTTTGTGTGAGCACATATGTGCATTGGTTGCTAAAGGGAGAAGAATCGGCTAGCAAGATGTGTGCTAAGGCCGAATGTAACTTTGCATGTTGATGAGCAATGCATGTGTTAAATCGATGAAAAGGGGGAGGATGCTTTACTAGTGGGTATATGTGTGTATTAAATGTTGAAATCGACCCCAAAAATGGACATGCATATTCGGCCAAGGGGAAAGAAATTAGCTAATATGTTGTGTTGATGCATGATTTTTGCATGTATGAGACTTTAATGTCTAATGTATGAATATGGGCTAAGTGCCTTGTGTTCATCTTTTGATGCCTAAATGATGAAATCAATTTATTTGTTTGATTAAGCTCAAGAGCAAAGGGGAAATAAATCCGATAAAGGGAAGGAAAAAGTGGTCGAATAGTTAGCGGGATCGTTCGACAACACCCGAGGTAAGTTCTTGAGTAAGAGAGCTTAAATTTCGATGTGATTAAATCATGCTCTATGTGTGGCTATTGAGCCGAATGTGCAAGGACAATATGTGCCTTGTGTTTGAGTTTCGTAAACGAAAATGAAATATGAATGTGCATGATTAATTGAATGCTGTCCGGGCTAAGTCCCGAAGGCTTTGTGCTAAGTGAATATATCCGGATTAAGTTCCGAAGGCATTCGTGCGAGTTGTTAAATCCGGGTTAAGTCCCGAAGGCATTCGTGCGAGTTGTTAAATCCGGGTTAAGTCCCGAAGGCATTCGTGCGAGTTGTTAAATCCGGGTTAAGTCCCGAAGGCATTCGTGCGAGTTGTTAAATCCGGGTTATGTCCCGAAGGCATTGTGTGAGTTACTAAATCCGGGCTATGTCCCGAAGGCATTTGAACGAGGAGCTATATCCGGTTAAATCCCGAAGGTACGTGATTTGGTAATGAATGAGCTTGCTGTAAAATTCCAGCGAATACTCGAAAAACATCCCAATATGGGGATATGTTACGTATGTGTTGAATATTAATCGAGCCCTTACAAATAAATGTTCGCTCAGTTGATAAACGAGCTACCGGCCTTCGGCCAAGTTAGTTTATTTTGTATGTACATAAGGGTTGTTAATGTTGTGAAGCAAGTTCGATATCGGTAAATTGCGTATTATGAAATATTCCGTTTAGCTAAATGTGTGCTATTATTTGTGCATGCTGGAATTCCTTGCTCAAACTTACTAAGCATAAATTGCTTACTCGTTACATTGCTCCTCTGTTTTATAGATTTTTGGTTCTCCAGCTATCGGACTCGGGATCTTGAAGTCGAAGTCGCCCACACTATCAAAGGCTCTTTTGGGTACTATTTTGGTTGAATTTTGATATGGCATGTATAGGACTACCCATCGTTGTCTTTCGAGTACTTTATGAAATGTATAAGTGTACAGCCATGCGAAAATGGCTTGTAGAAGTGGAGTATGGCATTAGACCATTCGTGTTTATGAATGTATAGATGGTTTCATGATGTAACTATAGTTGGAATGGAAGTGTTGAGCAAATGATCAGCCACTGGAATGGCTAAGTATGATCATATGTGGGCTTATGTATGACAAGGCCCTAGTTGGTCCATGAAACCCCAAATTAGGTAAGGTTTACTTTGAAAACAGAAGCTGATAGCAGCAGTGGTGTGGATTGGAAAAATCACAAGAATTCGTAGGAGTGGAATTAAATAGTGAATAAATTATGTAATCGAACCTTGATGAATCTACTTTCATATGGAAGTAACGAAACAATAATAGGAACAGTACAGTAAGAGATATTCGGGTTCTTGTGGAACAGGGCCAGAACAGTTTCTGGATTCCCTGTTCCGACTTTGGAAATTCACTATAAATTGACCAGAGATAATTAGGGGTCATACCATATATGTATGGATTCCTCTCTGAGTCTAGTTTCCATAGAAACAAACGGCATCAGCATTGAAGCTCTGTGCAGAGAGATATCCCAGTCGTAATGGGAAAAGATCAGTGTAGTCGACCCCTGTAACATGGGAGACTTTGACTAATAAACTGTACTAATTGGCCCGACCAAAAATTCTAGAAAAAAATACATAGGTGGGGACATGAGTCTAGTTTCAGGGAAAAATCACAAAACTGATTTTCGAGTTGTGAAACTCAAGATATGATTTTTGAAGCGACTAGTACTCAGACTGGGTAGTGTCTGGAAAAATTTTTCAAAGCTTGTTGACATCTCGTGTCCGACTCCGGTGTCGGTCTCGGGTTCGGGGTGTTACATAAATGGTGCATTTGCTAAATAAGTTATTTGATGTATGTATTGCTTATATGATGGTTTGATTATGAAATGTTGAAATGGTAAATTTTATGGAATAAATTTGTGATAAGATAATCAATTTATACATTTGAAACTCATATAAATTGTAATGATTTTGGTATATTGATTTGGTATACTTTGTGTATCACCCCGCACCCGAGACCGTTGTCGGAGTCGAACACGAGGTGCTAACAGACATAATTCATTTATTTTCAGAGTCCATTTTAAAAATTTCCAGACAAGCTGGCTAACTGCGTCACTGTCACCTTAAAAATCATATCTCGGGTTTCAAAGATCGAAAACTGATTCCGTAAATTTTCCCTGAAACCAGACTCATATATCCATCTACAAATTGTTTTCTAGAATTTTTGAACAAGCCAATTAGTATATTTTATTAGTTAAAGTCTCCCCTGTTTCAGGGTTCGACTGCTCTTACCTTCATGCATTACAACTTATATATCTTCCTGGACAGGGCTTCATTACTTATTCCGTTTGTTTCTAAAGAAACTAGACTCGAAAAGGAATCTGTATATATAGGGAATGACTTCTAATTATCTCTGGTTAATTTATAGTGAATTTCCAAAGTCGGAATAGGGGATCCAGAAATTGCTCTGGCCCTGTTCCACGAAAACTTAAATATCTCTTACAATACGACTCATATGATCATTTCGTTTCTTTCATATGAAAGTAGATTCATCAAGGTTCGATTACATAATTTATTCACTATTTAATTACATTCCTACTATTTTTAGTAATTTTTCAAATCCACACCACTGCTGCTGTCAGCATCTGTTTTTTAGGTAAACTTTACCTATTTCATGGTTTTCCATGAATCAACTAGAATTTGTCATACAAAGCACCAAAATGATCATGATTAACCATTCCAATGGCTAATCGTTACCAAACATTTCCATACCTCTCAATGAACAACATACAAAACGATTATAATGCTATGCTCAAAGTGTATATAAGCCATTTTCGCATGGCTATCCAAATTTATACAAAACCAAAGGGTACATGACCAACAACAAAAAGGGTAGTCCTATACATGCCATTTTCAGAGTTCAACCAAAAGTGTACCAAAAGGGCTTTGATAGTGTGGAAGACTTCGACTTCGACAATCCCGAGTCTGATAGCTGACGAACCAAAATCTATAAAACAGAGAATCAAAGAAACGGAATAAGCATTTAATGCTTAGTAAGTTTTGAGCAATGAAATTAGGCACAATTGAAGTATAGTATTCATATGACATACGGATAATTTCATATACACACATTCTCAAAATCATACCTACTTCACATTACCAACCCTTATACTCATACATAAAAGATCAACTTAACCAAAAGTCGGAAGCTCGTTAAACGACTGAGCGAATACTATTTAAAAGGGATTAACAATCCAATGCATATACGAAACGTACCTCATCGTTGGGATTTTACGAGCATATTAATTGAAATTATTACAGCAAGATCACTCATTCCCAAACCAAGTACCTTCGGGATTTAACCAGATATAGCTACTCGCTCAAATGTCTTCGGGACTAGCCCAGTTATAGTAACTCGCACAAATGCCTTCAGGACTTAGCCCGGATATAGTAACTCGCACAAATGCCTTCGGGACTTAGCCCGGATATAGTAACTCGCACAAATGCCTTTGGGACTTAGCCCGGAATTAGTCACTAGCACAAATGCCTTCGTTATCATCCAAATATTCATGCACATGTCAGTAAATCATGACACATCTTTATTTCATTTTTATAACTAGAATTCAAACACAAATCAATTATTAAGCATTCCCATTTTCGGCTCAATAGCCACATACAAACAGCATGATTTGGTTTGCTCTGTGACATGATCTCTATGCACATACGGCTACCCATCATACGTATAGACTAATTAACTCAACATATAATTCAAGTAGAATCATTATATCACCGTATATTTGTTATGATTATACGTCATGACTTAATCAAATCGTAAACTAAGTTTCATTACTCGAAAACTTACCTCGGATGTTGTCGAACGATTTCAACGGCTATTCGATCACTTTTTCCTTCCCTTTATAGGATTTAGTTCCCCTTTGCTCTTGAGCTTAATTTAACAAATAAATTGATTTAATCATTTGAACATCAAAAAGAGAAACTCAAGGTACTTAACCCATATATACATTAGACATTAGAGTCACATATATATGAAATCATGAATCAACTCAACATATTAGCCAACACTCTCTTTTAGCCGATTATCTAAGCCAAGATAAAAGCATCAATATGCTTGCCTCTAACCGAATACATGCAACATCAATCTACCTCATGTGGCCGAATATGCATGTCTATGTTGAGGCCGATTCTATACTTAATACATTCTACAAATATGGTTACTTGTATTGACTAAATACCATTTTGTTTCCAGTTCAAAACTCGGCTAATACCCATATGACCATTACAGGCTATAACAAACCTGAAGGCACCTGATGATCAGATTTAACTTGCTGACATACTAGGCAGTTTGATACAAATTCAAAAACATCACTTTTCATGCCGCTCTACCAGTACATCTTCTTTAAATCATTGTACATCTTGGTACTTCCCGGATGAACAGACAAACGACTGTTATGTGCTTCTTACAAAATCTTCCGAATAAGTTCATTGTCTTTGGGTACACAAACCCTATCTCTGAACATCAAACATATATCAGGACTAACTCGGAATCTAACTCAACACCAGACTCACATTGAGCTCTTTTCGCTTGCAAATCATCATCATTAAGCTGAGCATCAAGAATTTCCTGCAGAAATGTCGACCTAGCCTCTAGCTCGTAAAAACTGAACCATCATCAAGCAATGTCAAATGAGTATCCATGGATCTCAAAGCATATAGAGATTTTCTACTCAATGCATCGGTGACCACATTCGCCTTTCCCGGGTGATAGTCGATAATTAGATCATAATCCTCAATTAGTTCTAACCATCTCCGCTGTCTTAAATTTAATTCTTTCTGAGTCATCAAATATTTCAAACTCTTATGGCCCGTGAAAATACGACAAGTTTCGCCATACAAATAATGCCTCCAGATTTTTAAGGCGAAAACAATAGCGGCTAGTTCTAGGTCGTGGGTTGGATAATTCTTCTCGTGGGGCTTTAATTACCGTGAAGCATAGGCTATCACCTTGCCATCTTGCATAAGCACACAACCCAATCCATTTGAGGATGCATCACTATAGACCACAAATTCTTTTCCCAGTTCAGGTCGTACTAAAATAGGAGCTTCGGTCAACAATGTCTTTAACTTCTCAAAACTTTGCTGACACTTCTCTGTCCATTCAAACTTAATGTCTTTTTGTAGCAGCTTCGTCATCGAAGTCACTATCATGGAAAATCCTTTTACAAATCTTCGATAGTAACCGGCTAAGCCCAAAAAGCTTTTAACCTCGATTATATTCTTAGGCGATTTCCATTCAACAATTGCAGAAACCTTACTTGGATCAACTCGGATGCCTTCACCTGAAACTATATGACTTAAAAATCCAACTTCCTAGAGCCAAAACTCACTCTTGCTAAACTTAGCATATAGTTGCTTTTCTTGCAAGGTCTACAACACAATTTTCAAGTGCTTCGCATGCTCTGTCTCATCTTTAGAGTAGATCAAAATGTCGTCAATAAACACAACGACAAACTTATCCAAATATGTTTGAAAGATCCTATTCATTAGATCCATAAACACAGCCGGTGCATTCGTCAGCCCAAACGGCATGACAAGAAATTCATAATAGCCATACCTCATTCTGAAAGCTGCTTTGGGTACATTCGAGTCTTTAACTCGCAGTTGATAATAGCCAGACGTTAAGTCTATTTTAAAGAATACGGTGGCTCCTCTCAATTGTTAAAAAAATCATCTATCCTTGGTAGAGGATACTTATTCTTAATAGTCACCTTGTTCAGTTGCTGATAATTGATACATAACCTCATCGAACCATCTTTCTTCTTTACGAACAACACGGGGGCACCCCAAGGTGACAAACTTGGCCTAGCAAATCCTTTATCCGTCAGCTCTTGCAACTGTCCTTTTAACTCCTTCAGCTTAGCAGGTGCCATTTTGTACGGGGCAATGGAAATGAGAGTCGTCCCTAGCACCAATTCAATACCAAACTCTATCTCCCTTTTAGGAGGTAATCCGGGTAACTCCTCCGGAAACACATCTGGGTACTCACATACTATCAGCACAGACTCAACCTTTAGCTCTGTTTCCTTAGTGTTCAGTACAAATGCAAGGTAGGCTTCATATCCTTTCGTCATATATCTCTAGGCAACCATTGTCGTGATTACAATCGGCAGCGAACCCAATTCTCTTGATTCGACCCGTAGAATCTTACCATCCGGGCATTTCAACTTAATATACTTACTACCACAATTCACAATTACATCATGAAGGGCTAACCAATCCATACCAAGTATTACATCAAATTCATCAAATGGTAACAACATAAGGTTAGCCGAAAAATAATGACCTTGAATCGTCAAAGGACAATTCTTACAGACTTTATCAACTAGGACTAATTTGCCTAGTGGGTTCGACACTCTAATGATGAATTCTGTAGGTTCCACAGGTATGTTCACACTAGACGCCAATCTCATGGATTTGATCAAAGACAATATTCAAGGACGAATATTTTCAAGCAAAAAGAGGGAATGATACATGCAAGGATGGGGTGAAATTTATTAAATTCCATTCACCGAAGCTGTCAATTTTCAAGCTTAGGAAATTAGCAGACTCACGACTACATTTCAAATGGGATCCTGACATTTCTAGGTTAAGATGTCTTCATGGCATTTGAAGATCTATCTCTTAACTTCAAAGTTCATTTTGAATCACTCAATTTTGAGTTTAGGAGATCCAATTATGACCATTTTAGTGAAGACTGCATGAGCAAAATTTCTGAACGGGATTATGACATGAATTACAAGTTTCACGCGTTTAATTCAAGTTTATATCATATTGGGTTCAGGTTTTGGGCTATTTTTTTAATTGAGGTAAGTTCGTATGTAATAAGTTTTGCTATAAATATATTTTAAATGCTTTGATATTGCATAAACTGTGAATACAAGACTACAGACATAATCGATGATGATTCGAAAAACATGAAAATCCCGATTGAACCTTAGGAATAGATTAGGATACGAATGACATGTTATTAGGGGTTAGAGTCATATTATGATCTGGGTGGTGGTTCTATACGTCCTACCAGTGACTGAGTATACCGGTATGTGTTGCGGTTACTTGACAGCTTATGTGAGCAGCACTGTGTAGCCAAGTCTTAACCTACAACTTGTGTGAGTAGGCCCGTTGATAGCTCGAGAGTGAGCATGTATGTGATATGAGATTGTGATAGCATTGGCTATGTATGTGGCACTTTGGTGTGAGTTTCCCGTGTATCGGATAGTATTTTGAATGGTTCAATGGGTAAATGATAGACGTGGTTGAGTATGAGAATGATACGAGATGGTATAGGTTTGTACATGAACCGTATAAGCTTTAAATCGAAGAAATATGTGAAAGACACATATAATCTTTTGATTGAATACATAAAAGGTTTGTTAGTTAATATGAGTTACATGTTGATATATTCAATTTATTGAATTGTATACTTATAATCAATTTGAGTTTAATTCATACGAGCTTAGTAAGCTATAAAGGATACTCTATTTATTTTACTGTGTTTTATAGTGATTTCAACGCTAGCTTGGATTCAGGGATCGTCTGTGTAACACCCCTAACCCGTATCCGTCATTGGATTAGGGTTAAAGGCATTATCAGACTTATCAAAACCTTTTTCAATCATTTCGTAAACATAGTATACATTATCATCATCATAGCAAATCATACACAAAGAGTCCCATTAGAAGGTCAACGAGACCTTAAACATGCTTTAAAAAGGGATTGGAACTAAACTGAGCTCATACAAAATTTGTCGAAACTTAAACATTGTTCAAAGTTACAAAGGTCACACGCTTGTGTGAATAGGCCGTGTCTCCCAAATAGCATTAGACACGCCCATGTGTCTAAACCGTGGCAACAGAACATACATACTAACTTATCCACACGGCCGGAGACATGCCCGTGTGCCTTGGCAGTGGTCGAAATTGACTTGGGTCACACGGCTGACCACACGCCCATGTGTCTAGCCCGTGTACCCTTCGAAATGGCCACTCACACCCATGTACCAAGGTTGTGTGCCTCACATGGCCTCCAGACATGTCCGTATGTTTAGGTCGTGCTCGAGACTGACTTAAAATTGTAGGACTACCCTAGGGGACACACGGTCATATAATATGACCATGTGTCGTACACGGCTGACACACACGCCTGTGTCTCTGCCCGTGTGGACAAAAATAGGCTACTTGAAAAGCCATTTTGCCATCCAATTATCACAAGCTTTTAAGACCACATTTCATAACCTAATATGCAACCAAATCATTACCAAAACAAGCATCACTCATACTTTAATATCATTTCAATACATAATTCCAACTCAAACATACTAATTCCATGTACCTAATTCATACCATGAACACATGATTCATATCACATTTATAACAATTTCAAGATCATAACAACCTTACCAAATCAATTATGAATCATACCATATCAACCACACAACTAACTTTCTAGAAAGACAATTTCACAAGGCAATATATATATGCAAACATTAACATCATTAACAAGCCATTTTCGCATGGCCACATATATACAAATCAAAATGAACCATATTGACACTAGCCTATACATGCCACATAACCAAAAACTCAAAGCTTTTATTTATCGAAGCGATAACCAAATAGTTTGATGAGGTCTCCTACGACTTCCAACCCGAGCAAGTCTCCGAAACTCTATAAACATAGGAAAAGCACACAGAGTAAGCATTGAAAGCTTAGTAAGCCATAAGCAAATAAATTATTTCAATGATATTTATAAATCAATATCATTAAAACGAATTTAACAAATCTCAATCACATATACATTCATTGTAATCATCAACTCATATGACCATATTAAATCACTCCACTTATCTTATTTATCAATGAATATATATATAACCATACTTCCAAATTTGAGTAACAATCTTTAGCTCAATCATATAAATCAAGCTCGCACATATTCATTACATACCAACCAAAACATGTCATGCTTCACTAGCTAATTTGCATATATACGAACCATATATCATAACACCACCGTCTCGATATCTATTTCATATCCAATTTTCAAATCAAAACAATATATCTCAAAAACCATGTTTATTGTTTCATATTTCTCATGTTCGAATCATAAAACCACAAGGTCATATAACAAGCACATATAACACACATTCATTTGTATACATTTCTTTCATTCATGATAATATAATTCATATATCGTCATTAAAAACATATTCACCTTCCATTTTTGAATCTCATATACAATTCACATGTACCAGAATCATTTATGACAAAACACAATTGCCATTTCATGTTTCTTATATAATTCATTTGATTATAGTTTGCTAGCTATTAACCACATCTCATTTTCACATAGATCATAATCATACTCACTTTCATAGCTCAATTTCATATACATTGCAACATACCTGAATCGGATGCACATTTATATACTCATTTATTTCTCGGAATGCCCATTGAACCATTCAGAATCAATAAGGATACTCGAATAGCTCATAAGCTCATACAATGCCATCGTCCCAAACGTGGTCTTACATGAAATCAAATATTGATGCCACTGTCCCAGACATGGTCTTACACGAAATCATATACGATGCCAATGTCCCAAACATGGTCTTACACGTAAATCACAAATCAATGCCAACGTCCCAGATGTGGTCTTACACGATAACACATCTCGGAATCCTATGTCATGACGTATGTATCCTATACTATTCCTATGGTTTGTACGGGCTTTCTGACGTCGTAACACTGTCGATGATTTCTCAATTTTACATATTCATCTTTCATAGCCATTCAACATATTTCAATATCATATAAGCATGAATAAATCAATTTAAATACATTTATTTGCATATGAACTTACCTTGTACTAACACGAACAAACTGGAATGACTATTCGACAATTTTTGACTTTCCCTGATTCAAATCTGATTTCCTCATTTTTTGATCTAATTCAATACAAATTTGGCTTGTTTAATAACATATTCATTCAATTTCATCTAAAAACACATAAAAGGGAAATTTGCACTTTATCCCCTAACAATTTACTTTTTCCACAATTTAGTCCTTATTTCAAAACAACACAAAATACTCAAATTTTCACTATGCCCGTAACATCCCGAAATAAGGCCTAGTCAGAATAGTGGTTTTGGGACCACAAATTTGACATCAAAATATTTATTTTATGATTATTATAAGGCCTAGAATATGAGTATAAGCATGTGTTAAAGTTTCATGAAGAAATTCTTTGAGCAAGATATTCAATTGGAAATTAGGGACTAAATTGAATAAGTTGAAAAACTTGATTTCTAAAAGCAATTTGTATGAAATTTCTTTGGGTTATGAATTAGAAGGTATTGGAGATAAATTTACCCAAATTTTAAATTTTTGGACAAAAATGGGCTTGCATGGATGAAATTTTAAAGAAAGGGCATGATGGCATTTTGGTCATTTGGCTTTTTAATGAAATAAAATGGGAAAAATGAACCAAAATCAGCTCATTTTCTCCTTCATCTAGCCAAAATTCCTGAGTCACCATAGCTAGGGTTTTCAACCTTTCCAAGCTCAATAGTAAGTGCTCCCAAACCCTGTTTTTCATGCTCTTCGTATTTTTAAAATCCCAGTAGCTTGCTCTCTCCATTTCTACCCATATTTCATGCTAGGGTTCATGTTTAAAAATTTATCCATGCATGCGTTGCTTGAATTTTGACGGATTATGGAGGAATATGAAAGATGATTGTGTATTAAACATCTTTTCCTAGTTGATTTTCATGAAAAACCCTTATAGGGATTATATTGCAAAAGATGTAAATGTGTGGTAAAAATGAGAAAATAATGGATAATGTGGGCTACCATAAGAAGGAAAAGTGTTTGGCTAGCCTTGGATAAGATAGAAAGTGCATGTGTTTCATTATACAAGCCTAGGGACTAAATCGTAAAAATGTGAAAGGTTAGGGGCAAAACGGTCATTTGGACCGAGGGTAGATATTAAACTTGAAATGCATAATGCAGTGTATTAATGAGTTAATTTTCTTGATATAGACCCTGATGAACAAATTCTAGAGGTCGATCATGGTAAACGCAAGGTTTCGAAATAATCAAAACACAACTCTGAAAAGAATACCAGGTAAGTTCAGATAACTTAAAGAAAAACCCTAATATGCGAATTGAGATCCTGCATGAGTTGCAGAAAGGATTTATCCCGAACGGATAATCCGTGATCTCAATTATGAAAAGGATCTAGCCCGGATGGGTGTTCCTTGAATGATCAAGCCTCCCGAAGAATATGTGTGCATTGTGGATTTAGCCTGGACGGGTAATCCGATTAGGGTCTGAATTTAGCCTGGACTGGTAATTTAGATCCGAGCTCCTTAAGGGTGTTTGTCGCTATAAGGGTTTTAGCCTAAACTGGTAATCCCAACATCATCTTATGAGTTCATAATATGGGGGATTTAGCCTGAACTGGTAATCCTGCCATGAGATGTAAGGTTCGCGGGAGTGCATATATGTGAAATGATCATTCGTAAGAATTGACGGATAATGGGTACTCCATAGAGATTTTCTAGAAACTCAATGGGATTAATATGATGTATGTCAATAAGATGATGAATGATGAGCTCATCTTCATAAATTACATGATGCTTCGTTATGTGGCTAACTCATTAATTGAGTGCATGTGATAGGGAATCATTTCATAATTGATGATTTCATGATTTAAATATGGATGTATGCTAATTACCCGGTAAGTTTAATTTCTAGTTATTCGAGCTTACTAAGCATGAAAATGCTTACCCAGCATGAAAATGCTTACCCCTCCCTTTTTCCCTGTTCCACAGAGCTCGAAGACTCGAAAGAATTGGAAGACAATTGGAGAGTCAACACCCTATCAACTAGACAAGCTTTGGTATAAAAACTTTGTTTATTTTGTTCAATGGCATGTATAGTATTTTTGAGTATTTTGTTATATGTGTCATTTGATTTGCCAAATTAAAGCATGTAAAATATGTTTATTTCTTTGTATATAGCCATGAAAATTGGCTTAAATGAAGTGGACTATGGCATACAAATTTATGGATGGTTTTATTTACAAGTGATGGGTCGTTACCAATTGGCAATGAGTTACATGGATGAGCCAATTTTGGATGAATTAAGGTGACATGGGAACCCATAAACACTAAATGGGAAATAACCTATCATGTATGAAACCAATGATATGAGGTTTTCATACATCTAGTTTAATCAAGATTATTTACAAGTGTATAATTGTGTTTTACTTTGAATTTGGTAACCACAAAGCACAAGTAGTAGAAAGGGGTGACTAAAGGCTTGGAAAATAGCCTATTAGAGTCCACATGGTGAGACACACGGGCGTGTGTCTAGGCCGTGTGTGACACATGGTTCCCTCTCATGGGCGTGTGCTAAGGCCGTGTGGTCCCCTGCATGTAATACCCCAAACCCGGCCCAGAAGTTATGGCCAGATCTGACGTGTCACATGGACTTACGACTTAGTATGCATTCGTTGGTTTAAGTGATTGGGGTGGTCTTTGTAAAAACAGCGGTTGAATAAAAAGCCGGTTTATCAATCTTTAGGCTATCCATTTGTTGCGCTTGTTGAGTCTTGGAAACGTTCATTAATTTTGAAAACTCGCACAGCCTAATACTAGCAGTTTCGACATAGTATAAATATAATCAGAAAATAAAACCATAGCGGAAAAAGAAATTTAAATAGCGGCCTTATTACAACTTAAAACGCAAAATTAAATCAGAATATAAAAATAATAAAAATAAACTAACTTAGAAAAACCAACTTTGCAGATGATGTGGCCACTCCGAATCCCTCACAGGTCCAAGCCCACTATGGTTGGGGATTTCCTGCAGAGATGAAAATAAAGGGTGAGTTCGGTAAACTCAGTGTGTAACATAACCCAACCGTAGCCCAAAACAGATCAAACCTCAGAGCCAGACTTATTTGGGCCTTGGCCTAGTACAGAAATCTGAATGAAACCCATAGGCCCATAGCAGATACAGAACAAATATATCATGAATGCAAAAATTCCAACCCAGAACCATCCATAACATCCCCGTACCAGCCTTACACCATGTGGGGAGACTACTCGACCCACCCAACCGCTACACACCACAAAAATTGCAGCGAAGCTGCCAGATATTGTGACGAAGTCACCAGATACAAATATTGTGGCTAGGCCGCCAGAACAGATATATATATGTTGCGAAGCCACCAGATTGCAGCGAGGCTGCCAGATATTGTGACGAAGTCACCAGAACAGATATATGTGGCGAGGCCACTAGATTGCAGCGAGGCTGCCAGAACGCTTCCTCCATCAATATAAACCCATGTTCCATGCAACAGAAATAATATGTCATGGCATACGTATACAGAAACAGAACATCATGCTTTTCAGGAAAAAAATAACCCTAGGGGTAAAATCGTAATTTTGCATGCATAAGGGTATTTCAGTAATTATTACCTATTGCTAAGGTTTCATGCTTATTCTAACGTTTACCAAGTAATTAGAAGTACTTACCTCATTTTTTTACCAAAGTGGGCCCATTGGCCAATTGGCCCGTTTTCGGCCCATTAAGCCCAAAAATACCGTTGTGCACGAAAATACACACTCTGTACTCTAATCATCCAAATGCACCATATTCATTAACAACTGTCTCGCGAGCGCTCGCACGCTCACGAGTTCACAAAATACCAATGTTTCGGTATTTCGGCTTTTACCGATTCAGTCTAAGGGAGGGTGTCGTTTACACACCTGGTTGATGACGATTGATGATGATATCTCCCACGCGATAATCCTGTTAGGAGACTGCAGTTAATCCACGCTCCAAACACTCTTAGCTGACGCCCAACCCAAATGAGCACGTCACAAAGCGAAAGGGATCAGCCAAGAAGGGTATGCCTACTCTCCTCATGGTTTGCCTATTTAAAGCCAGCTCTCCATCTACTCTTATGTTAGCTTCCCGATGTGGGATCCATCCATCACCAGAGTTTAAAACCAACACCAACTCTTGCCTTCCCAACATAGCAAAATAATCAACCTTTGCGTGCCAAGGGATTCGAACCAAAGTCCTCTCACATGCCAACTCACGCCACCACCACTAGGCCATCAACTCATTTGTGTCATAAACCCAACACATTAAACTTTAAAGCACACCTACTTGCTTCCAAATTTATTGAAAAGAAAAACCAAAATATATTGCAAGAGCCAAGACTTGAACCTTAGACCCATTGCTTCCTCTATGGGATCATTTCCTTGTCCCCTAAGTGGCGCCACCTTGCCACTACACCACACTCCTTTTTGTGTCATCTTTTACCCCATTACTCTTAAAAGCCCAAACGTCAATTGCATCACCTGTTCATAAAATTAAAATTTCGAAGACTACCACGGATTTAACTTAAGTTTGGGCCTTCCAAAGGCCCACTAACATACTAAAATATATATTTTAACCAACCAGAACACACACGAATTTTAAAAATCACAGAAACACAGAAAACCCAAAAATTGGGGCATTATAACTCTACCCTCCTTAAATAAATTTCGTCCTCGAAATTTTACCTGAATCAAATAGCTGAGGATATTGTTGACGCATCGCCACTTCTGGCTCCCAGGTAGCTTCCTCTCTGCCATGATTTCGCCACGACACCTTTACTAGCGGAACTGATTTTTTCCTCAAAAGCTTAACACCTCAATCCAAAATCTGCACAATCCTCAAAAGTCAAGTCTGTTTGGACCTCGATCTCTGCAACCAGCACAACATGAGTAGGGTCAGAACGAGACATCATGAATCCTATCCAATTCTGTAGGTAGCTCCAACTGATAAGCCACTGGACCCACTCGCTTAAGAATCTGATAAGCCCCAATGAACCGTGAACTTAACTTGCCTTGCCTCCCAAACCTTAATATTTTCTTCCAAGGTGAAACCTTCAAGAAGACCATATCACCCTCAGAGTATTCAATTTCCTTGCGCTTCAAATCTGCATATGGCTTCTTTCTATTAGATACTTCCTTCAACCGATCTCTAATCAACTTGACCTTATCCTCAGTATCTGCCACCAACTCAGGTCCAAGAACCTGTCGTTCACCCAACTCGGTCCAACAACTAGGTGTGCGACATCTTCGCCCATACAGTGCCTCATAAGGAGCCACTCGAATACTTGCCTGATAACTGTTGTTGTATGCAAACTCTGCCAACGGTAAGTAATCCTCCCAACTGCCTCGAAAGTCGATAACGCATCCCCTCAACATGTCTTCCAGAATCTGAATAACCCTTTCCAACTGACCATCAGTCTGAGGATGAAAGGCTGTACTAAAGTGCAACCGCGTACCCAAAGCCTCATGCAACTTTTTCCAAAACTGATATGTGAATTTAATATCTCAATCAGAAATAATCGACGCTGGCACTCCGTGAAGTTGCACTATTTTCGCCAAATACAATTTGGCTAACTTCTGAAGTGAATAATTAGTGCGGACAGGTATGAAATGAGCAGATTTGGTCAACCTATCCACAATTACACAAATTGAGTCCTTCTTCGACGGTGTCAAGTGTAACCCACTCACAAAATCCATGGTTACCCTCTCCCACTTCCAAAGTGGTACTTTCACTGGCTGCAAAAGTCTAGAAGGCAATTGATGTTCAGCTTTCAGTTGCTGACAAGTCAGACATTTTCCCACAACTTCTGTTACCTCTAGCTTCAATCCAGGCCACCAATACAACTTCTTTAAGTCGCGATACATTTTACTCCCTCCAGGATGCATAGCACACAGACCTCCATGAGCTTGTTTCAGAATTGCTTGCCTCAAGTTAGAGTCCTTCGGAATACAAACTCTACCTCGGTAACACAGAACTCCCTCACTGTTCAGTCCGAACTCAGAAGTATCCCCATTCTTAACCTGTCAGAATTGAGAAACCAAGGACTCATCCCTCGACTGTTTTTCCTTAATCTCATCCACCCATGTCGGCCTAACTTGCAGTTCTGCTAACAGATTACCATCGTCATACAGACTCAAATGAGCAAACATGGCTCTCAGACCAGATACAGTTCTATGACTTAGGGCATCAACCACCACATTAGCTTTGCCTGGGTGATATTCAACCGCGCAGTCATAATCCTTAAGCAACTCTATCTATCTCCGCTGCCTAAGGTTCAGCTCCTTCTGAGTCAGCAAGTACTTAAGACTCATATAATCTGTGTATATAATACACCTTTCTCCATACATGTAATGTTTCCAAATCTTAAGCATAAAAAATACCGCTACCAACTCCAAATCATGAATAGGATAGTTAACTTCATGTGGTTTAAGCTGTCGCGATGCATAAGCAACCACTTTACCCTCTTGCATCAGCACACAACCCAACCCTACATGTGATGCATCACTGCATATGGTAAAATCTTTTCCAGACTCCGGCTGAATCAGTACAGGTGCCTTGGTCAGAACTTTCTTCAGCTTCTCAAAAGATTCCTGTTGTTTCTCAGTCCAAACAAACGGTACTCCCTACCTTATAAGCTTTGTCAAAGGCGCTTCCATCACAGAAAATCCTTCCACAAACCTTATATAGTACCCAGCTAAACCCAAAAAATTCGAATTTCTGACACTGAACTCAGTGGCTTCCATTCCAGAATCGCTTCAATCTTTCGAGGGTCCACATTGATCCCTTCAGCAGAGACAACATGCCCCAAGAAAGTTATCTCTCTCAACCAGAACTCACACTTACTCAATTTCGCATAAAGCTCCTTCTCCCTCAGCACTTGCAGCACAATACGAAGATGCTCATCATGCTTCTCCTCAGTTTCAAAATAAACCAGAATATCTTCGATAAAGACGACCGCAAATCGATCCAAGTATGGCTGGAACACTCGATTCATCAAATCCATAAATGCCACAGGTGTGTTCGTCAACCCAAATGGCATAACCAAGAACTCATAGTGACCATACTGAGTTCTGAATGCCGTCTTTTGAATATCCACCTCCTTAACCCTCAATTGATGATACCCAGAACGAAGGTCAATCTTGAAAAATATTGAAGCTCCTCTATGTGGTCGAATAAATCATCGATTCTTGGCAGTGGGTACTTGTTCTTAATTGCCAGTTTGTTCAACTGCTGATTATCAATACACATCCGCATTGACCCATCTTTCTTCTTTACGAACAACACTGGTGCTCCCCACGGAGACACACTTGGTCTAATGAAGCCTCTATCCAATAACTCTTGAATTTGGGCTTTCAGCTCCACCAACTCCTTCGGTGCCATCCTATAAGGTGCAATGGACACCAGTGCCATTCCAGGCAATAAGTCGATTCCAAACTCAACCTTTCGGTTCGGGGGCAAACCCGGAAGCTCCTCTGGAAAAACATCTTGAAAATCCTTGACGGTTCTAACTTTATCCACTGTCAGATCCTCAGTTTCTGATTGGTTTACAAATGCCAAATAAGGCTCACATCCTTTTCAAATCCATTTCTTGGCTTTCAATGCCGACACCATATTAGACAGATAATCCCTATGCTTTTCTATCACCAAAACCTCCTCATCCTTTGTGGTCTTTAACATCATTCGCTTAGCAGCACAATCCAGAGTAGCCCTATGCTTAACAAGCCAATCCATTCCCAAAATGAGATCGAATTCTCCGAAAGGTAGCTCTATCAGATCTCCAGAGAAATCTTTTCCTTGAGTTTCTATAGGCACATCTCTATACAGTTTATCTACCCTAACCGAGTGACCCAGAGGACTTAGTACAGATACCCCACTCACGGTCTCCTCAGAGCGCACACCCAGCGACCCAGATATAGCACATGCAACATATGAATGGGTAGATCCAACATCTATCATGAATGGGTAGATCCAACATCTATCAACGCAGTGTACGACATACTGGAAATTAGAAACGTACCAGTTATGACGTCAGGTGCATCACCCTCCTCTCCGCGATGAGCTGCATACACCAACGCCGGCTGATGAGCCTCAGCAAATCTAGCACCCTTGCCAGGTGCTCCTCTTCCTCGACCGTTTCCATTACCACCTCTGCCTTGCCCATGTCCTCTCGAAAACTGTGGTCTACCCCTCACTGGTTGAGTGACCCTCTGCTCTAAAACTTGAACCTGATCTGGTTCCTGGGGACAATCCTTAACCCTATGCTCCATAGATCCGCATCGAAAACAAGCACCAGAACATTTCCAACACTCGCCCATATTCATCTTCCCACAATTCTTACAACCCTGCAGTCTAACAGCATTCATCGGTACTACTCAAACTGGCTCCATTACCCTTGCTCTCTTAACATTCCTGTTCATACCATCTAAAAGTCCTGAATCTCTCCTAAAAAGGTTTTGATCTTTCTCATGATTCTGTCTTTCTGTATGCTTCATTTCCTCAGCTATCTTAGCTTTCTCCACTAAAGTAGTGAAGTTACGCTCCCTATATGGAGCAATCAGCACCCTAAGTTCATCTCTCAGGCTATCCTCGAAGTGTACGCTACGCTCATACTCTGTAGCGACAATCCTAGAAGCATATCGACTCAGTCTCAGAAACTTAGACTCATACTCAGCCTCTGACTTACTCCCTTGGACCAGGTTCAGAAATTCTTTCCGGCGAGTGTCCACGTAACTAGCCCCAGCATACTTTCCTTTGAAGGCTGTCTTAAACAGCTCTCAAGTCACACTGTCAGCAGGAGTTCCATCTCACTGATAAGCTTCATCCCTGAGTAACGATATGGCTCCCTTCAGCTTTTGCTCCACAGAGCAGTCCAGATCATCCATAATCTGCTCTGTGGCTTCTAACCAATACTCAACCACATTCGGAGCTACACCAGATACACTCCTAAATATCTCTGCTCCATTGGTCCGGAGCCGCTCAGAAATAGACCCCCGAATTTCGTTTCCCGTACTTGCCCCAGTAACCTTTTCCAAAACTCAGAGCATTTCCTGGGACAGAGCATCATCCCCGGCACCTCGATCATGAGACTCTACCTCCATTTCCAGTGGTACCGGTGCATCTGCTGTCAGCATATGTCCTGAAGACAAAGATTCAGCCTGAGCATTACCTCGGCCACGTCCACGGCCTCTTCCACAAGCTACTCGTGTACTCATTTCGTATTATCTGATTAAGAATTTTATGAATTAGTTTAATATTTCAGTGTTTATTATAGATGTCTTATGAATAACAGTAATTCAGAGTTTGAGTTTGTTTCCTTTTGCGGTAGCCTAGCTACAGTCTCAGTCTACTTATCAGAGTTTCTATAGTTCCAGTGTTACCCTAACTAAAGTACCATGATAAGGTTTTGTACAAGCATATAACAGATATTTCAGAAATAATCAGAAAGGCTCAGAAAACTTATAGACTTGAGCCAGAGATTCAGTGTGCCACCTTCTAAAAAAACCTAATTTTAGAAAATCGATTTTAATTTTTTAAAATCACCTATTTGTAAAGAGAAAAATATTGGAAACATTCTCAAAAATAATTTATAATCAAGTTCCAAAAAAAAATGATTTTCGAAAACCTTTATTTAGTGTTTCTTTAGAAACTCCCATTTTTAGACCCGTTCCATAGCTGAGTTGTTGCAACCCTACTCTAATACCACTAAATGTAACACCCCAAACCCGGCCCAGACATTATGGCCAGATATGATGTGTCACATGGACTTACGACTTAGTATGCATTCGTTGGTTTAAGTGATTAGGGTGGTCTTTGTAAAAACAGCGATTGAATGAAAAGCCAATTTATCAATCTTTAGGCTATCCATTTGTTGTGCTTGTTGAGTCTTGGAAACGTTCATTAATTTTGAAAACCCGCACAGCCTAATACTAGCAGTTTCGACATAGTATAAATATAATCAGAAAATAAAACCATAGCAGAAAAAGAAATTTAAATACTAGCCTTATTACAACTTAAAACCCAAAATTAAATCAGAATGTAAAAATAATAAAAATAAACTAACTTAGAAAAACCAACTTTACAGATGATGTGGCCATTCCGAATCCCTCACAGCTCCAAGCCCACTAGGGTTGGGGATTTCCTGCAGAGATGAAAATAAAGGGTGAGTTCGGTAAACTCAGTATGTAACATAACCCAACCATAGCCCAAAACAGATCAAACCTCAAAGTCAGACTTATCTGGGCCTTGGCCCAATACAGAAATCAAAATGAAACCCATAGGCCCATAGCAGATACAGAACAAATATATCATGAATGCAAAAATCCCAACCCAGAGCCATCCATAACACCCCCGTACCAGCCTTACACCATGTGGGGAGACTACTCAACCCACCCAACTGCTACACACCACAGAAATTGCAGCGAAGCTTCCAGATATTGTGATGAAGTCACCAGATACAGATATTGTGGCTAGGCCACCAGAACAGATATATGTATGTTGCGAAGCCACCAGACTGCAGCGAGGCTGCCAGATATTGTGACGAAGTCACCAAAACAGATATATGTGGCGAGGCCACCAGATTACAGCGAGGCTGCCAGAACACTTCCTCCATCAATATAAACCCATGTCCCATGCAACAGAAATAATATGTCATGGCATACGTATACATAAACAGAACATCATGCTTTTCAGAAAAAAATAACTCTGGGGGTAAAATCATAATTTTGCATGCATAAGGCTATTTCAGTAATTGTGACAGCCCAAAATTGACCCCAGTCGGGAAGTGGTTTCGGGACCGCTAAACCGAGTCACCGAAAGGTTTGAATGTGATGTTTATTGTCTAGAATATGTAATCATGAATGTGTGAAAATTTCAAGCTTCGATTTAGTCGATTGCATGTGAATTTAGTCAATAGGACTTATATGAGAAAATTTTAAAATGTGATAGGTCAATGCATGAGGACCTATTAGTGCATGTGGAAGAAAAAGGGGACTTGCATGTCAAATTCCCCCTCCCTAATATGTAGTGGCCGGCCATGCTATGGGTGGAAACATGTCACCAACATGTTGTGTTAGTGATGTATGGTAAGGAAAATAAAATATTAAGCATGATAATTAAATAATGAAAGGAAGGGTGATGGAAAAAAAAAATAACATGGTCTCACCCCCTTGTTGCCGTGAGTTGAGGAAAGAAAACAAAAAAAATGTGTTCATTCTTGAACACCTTTGGCCGAATAGAGGAAAGAAAGGAAGGGGAAGAGCTTGAGAAAATCGGCTATGGTGGTTTGCTAGACTAAGGTATGTTTGATGTTGTTCTTGAGATGCATGCATGTTTTAGTAGTTGACTTGAGTTCTAAAAACCCATGGTTCAATTTTGTGGATTGATGATGATTTTGTGTTTTGCCATTGATGAGTGCTTGAGCTTTTTGATAGCTGTTGATGAAAAGTGAAAGATATGTTAAAGATTAATATGTTAAATTAAGGCTTGGTAAGCTAGCTATTAAGGTGAAATGCTAATGTTAGTATTTGATTTGGTAATAATCTGTTTGGGGACAGCAGCAGTAAGGTGATTTTGGAAAATCGCCATAATTTGTAGGAGTTGAATTAGAAGCTGAGTGAATTATGCCATTAAAGCTTGAAGAGTCTATTTTCTTACAAAAGAAACTATAAAAACAAAAGAGTTACCGATCTTGAGATATTTGAAGTATTGTGGGGCTGAGTCAAAATGACTACTAGATTCCCTGTTCTGTTTTTAGGAAATCATTATAAATTGTACAAAAATGATTATAAGATAAAATTTATATGCTTAGACTCCTTAATGAGTCTAGTTTCAAATGAGATCAAATACAACACATTTTGAATTCTGTAAAATGAGAAATTTGATTCGTAGTGAAGAGTGGTCAGAATAGTCAAACAGTGAAACAGGGGAATCTTTAAGAAAAATCTGGTATTGATTGGCCAAGCCAAAAATTCTGAAAATTTTATGGATGGAAGATATACGAGTCTATATTCAGGGAAAATTAACGGCTAGTGATTTGGAGTTTTGTAGCTCCAGTTATAAACAATTTAGCGACTACTGCTCAGGAAAACAGCTCGTAGTGAATATGTGATTTTGTTGTAAACATTAATGAAAATTTGCCAATGAGTTATTTATTGACTATTATAAAGCTTACTATAATCTATGTGTGTGAAGGTCAAATCAATATATATATTATTCTGAAAGTAATACTTGAATAGTCGATTAATGACTATTTTAAATTTTGTTGAACTTAAGCTCAAGAGCAAAAGGGAACTAGATCCGATAAAGGCAAAGAAAAGATCACTGAGTAGTCGAGTTGGAACCGTCTTACCCAACACAAGGTAAGTCATTAAGCATGTAGTTGGTATTATTTCAAATGGTCATAATGTTTATGTATTGATGCTGAATGGAATGAATAAATATACATATATATATATGCATGTACGTATGTGATGATGAAATTGTTGAATGAAAAGAAAAGAGGTAAGATGTACTGAGTTGTTGATCTCGGCACTAAACGTGCGGGTATAACCATTTATGACCATGAGATTGGCGCTAAGTGCGCGGGATTAAATTGTACAGCACTAAGTGTGCGATTTGACTATGTTGCACTAAGTGTGCGAAATGAATATGATGCACTAAGTGTGCGAATTGACCATGCGGCACTAAGTGTGCGAGTTTGACTATGTAGCACTAAGTGTGCGATTTGATTACGTAGCACTAAGTGTACGAGTTGATTATATAGCACTGAGTGTGCGGACTCAATATACATTCGTGAATCATTATGGACACTATGTGTGCGACACCATTGAGTCGATCGCGGACAGCGGATCGGGTAAGTGTCTTGAGTACATGGCTAATAGGTGCTATGCTTATACTTGGTGTTGAGCTCGGTAAGTTTGAACCTATGTGACAAATATACTTGAAGTCACGTACATAAAAATTATCGTAGGATGGGTGAAAGGCCGTTTAGTCGTTTGATTGTAACGAAAATAAATTGATTTATGAAAATGCTTCAATGTCCTATTGATGAGTATATGGAATGTGAATGCATGAATTGATATGAAATTGAATCGATAGGTGGGAGGAACTATGGTATGGTTCGGTATGGATGGAGTAAATTGTCTCGTTCCATTTTGTTTCCTCTTGTGATAATGTTATTGATGGATGGTAGTGCATTACTTATGACTTACTGAGTTATAAACTCACTCGGTGTTTCCTTGTCACCCATTATAGGTTGCTTGGACTCATCTATTTTTGCGGGGTCAGGCCGTCATCGAAGTCATCACACCGGATAGCAAGTTTTGGTACTTTCTTCTTAGTTGGCTTAGAAGAACATTTTGGCATGTATAAGCTATTACGTTGTGTTTGAACTTTGGCATGTAAACTTTAAGCCATGCGAAAATGGCACGAATGTTCGATTGAGTTGGATCAAGGGTAGGCATGAAATGGACCTAGTTACTTTCGTAACAGATGCTGGCAGCAGCAGTGTCATGAGATTGAAAAATCACTAAAAATAGTAGGAGTGGAATTAATTGATGAATAAATTATGTAATCGAAGCTCGATGAGTCTGTTTTCATGAGGAAGTAACGAAAAGATCATATGGGCAGTATATTAAGAGATAATCAGATTTTTGTGGGACAGGGCCAGAACGGTTTCTGGATTCCCTGCTCCGACTTTGGAAATTCATTATAAATTAACCAGAGATAATTAGGGGTCGTACCATATATGTACAGATTCCTCTCTGAGTCTAGTTTTCATAGAAACAAACGGAATCAGTATTGAAGCCCCGTGCAGGGAGATATCCAGGTCGTAATGGGCAAAGGTCAGTGTAGTCGACCCCTGCAACATGGGAGACTTTGACTAATAAACTGTACTAATTGGCCCGACCAAAAATTCTAGAAAAAAATACATAGATGGGCACATGAGTCTAGTTTCTGGGAAAAATCACGAAACTGATTTTCAAGTTACGAAACTCAAGATATGATTTTTAAAACGACTAGTACACAGATTGGGCAGTGTCTGGAAAATAAATTTTATAAGGGGTTAAAGTCAGTTAACACCTCGTGTTCGACCCCGGTGTCGGTTTCGGGTTCGGGGTGCTACATTTGATTGGTATCAGAGCTATGGTTTAGTCGGTTCTAGGACTACCATAGTGCGTATGAGTCTAGCTATACATGCCGAATGTTAATGTTTAAATGTGTGATGACTTCCGACGGTTGAAATGTTTTTGTTTTGATTAGTAAATGGACCCCGGTGAAGAAAGAACCCTAGCGGATGACGTTGAGAGCGTAGCGGCTGCTCCTGCACAAGGGACGCCGCCTGTTGAACCTCAGTCATCTGCGAATAATCAAGGTGAGGGGGCTAAACAAGCCTTCTTTACCATGATGAATGAGTGGGTCGCGCAATATGCCCGAACCAACCCGGCTGTCCAACAATTCCCAAATTTGAATAATCCACCCCAAGAGCCTGTAATGCCATCAGTCGCTGATCCTGTGAGGCTGAGTAAGCCACCTGTAGACTTGATTAGGAAGCGTGGGCCGAGGAGTTCAAGGCCATAGTAACTGATGATGCCGAAAGGGCCGAGTTCTGGCTTGATAACACCATTCGGGTGTTCGATGAATTGTCATGCACACCCGACGAATGTCTAAAATGTGCTGTATCTTTGTTGCGAGACTCAGCCTACTATTGGTGGAGGACCTTGATTTCCATAGTCCCGAACGAGCGAGTAACTTGGGACTTCTTTCAAACGGAATTCCGAAAGAAATTTATTAGCCAACGGTTCATTGATCAGAAGCGTAAGGAGTTCTTGGAACTCAAGCAAGGCCGTATGACTGTATCTGAATACGAACATGAATTCGTAAGACTCAGTAGGTATGCCCGGGAGTGTGTAGCTGATGAGGTTGCTATGTGCAAAAGGTTCGAGGAAGGATTGAATGAAGATTTAAAGCTACTAATGGGTATTTTGGAAATAAAAGAATTCGTAACACTAGTCGAACGAGCCTGCAAGGCGGAAGAACTTGGAAAGGAGAAGAGGAAGGCTGAATTTGAAGCTAGAGATTATCGTAAAAGATCGACGGGTAAAGCTCCGTTCTCAGCTGTAAAGAAGTTCAGGGAGGACATTAATAAGTCGAGGGCGACTGCGGGAATTTCCATCAGGACAAGACCATCGATGGGCTCCCGAGCTACTTCGGTAGCTAGTGTGGGCAATAATCGTCACGAGAAACCTGAATGTCCCCAATGTGGAAGACGACACCTAGGTGAATGTTGGGGCAAGTCTACTAGCAGGGCCTGTTACGGATGCGGTTCGAAGGACCACTTCATTAGAGATTGCACGGAGCTGGATGAGAAGAATAAGATTCAAGGTGCAAGACCTTGTGGAGTGACATCTAGAGGTAGACCACCGAGAATTTTAGGAGGCAGGGGTGGTAGTCAGAGGGGGGCCTCTGATACGGCCGATCGAGCCGAGAACCGTACTCTTGCTAGAGCATATGCCATTCGCGCACGAGAGGAGGCATCCTCCCCGACGTCATCACTGGTACCTTCACTCTCTTTGATACTAATGTGATTGCATTGATTGACCCTGGTTCTACTCATTCATATGTATGCGAAACCTTAGCAACCAGTAAGACTCTACCTGTTGAGTCTACTGAGCTCGTAATTCGAGTATCAAACCCTTTGGGTCAATGCGTACTTGTTGATAAAGTGTGTAAGAGATGCCCTCTAATAATCCGAGAATCCTGTCTTCCGGCCGATTTGATGCTTTTGCCGTTCGACGAGTTTGATGTTATTCTTGGTTTGGATTGGTTAACCGCGCATGATGCGGTTGTGAATTGCAAAAGCAAGACTACCGATTTGAGGTGCGCAAATAACGAAATAATCCGAGTTGAGTCTGCGGACTTAAGGGGGTTGCCAGCTGTAATATCAGCAATGTTGGCCCAGAAATATGTAAGGAAAGGGTGCGAAGCATACCTTGCGTATGTACTTGATGACAAGGAGTTAGAAAAGAAACCCGAATCGGTGCCGGTGGTTTGTGAATACCCGGATGTTTTTCCTGAAGAGTTACCGGGTTTGCCACCTGTTCGGGAGGTAGAGTTTGGTATTGAGCTTGTACCTGGAACTACGCCAATTTCGATCGCTCCGTATCGTATGGCACTAACCGAGTTAAAAGAGTTGAAAGCTCAGTTGCAAGAATTGACGGATAGAGGTTTTGCTCGACCGAGTTTCTCACCTTGGGGTGCACCAGTATTGTTCGTGAAAAAGAAGGACGGAACCATGAGGTTGTTCATTGACTATCATCAACTGAATAAAGTGACGATAAAGAATAAGTATCCGTTACCGCGTATTGATGATCTGTTCGATCAATTAAAGGGAGCATCGGTGTTTTCAAAGATAGATTTGAGATCGGGTTATTATCAGTTGCGGATTCGAGATTCGGACGTACCCAAAACTGCTTTCAGAACGAGGTACGGTCACTACGAGTTCTTAGTGATGCCGTTCGGGCTCACTAATGCCCCTGCGGTGTTTATGGATTTGATGAATCGGATCTTCAGGCCGTATTTGGATCGGTTCGTAGTTGTGTTTATTGATGACATCTTGGTCTATTCAAGAGATGAGACCGAACATGCTGAGCATCTGAGGCAAGTGTTGCAAATTTTGCGGGATAAGCAGTTATATGCTAAGTTCAGTAAATGTGAGTTCTGGTTAAGAGAGGTTAGCTTCTTGGGTCATGTGGTATCCGCATCGGGTATTCGAGTTGACCCGAGCAAAATTTCAGCCATACTTAACTGGAAGCCTCCGAGAAATGTTACCGAAGTCCGGAGCTTTCTAGGGCTCGCCGGTTATTACCGACGATTTGTCAAAGGTTTCTCGATGATAGCCACACCAATGACGAAGCTACTTCAAAAGGATGTTAAGTTCGAATGGACGGAGAAATGTCAGAAAAGCTTCGATCAACTGAAAACTCATTTGACTGAAGCTCCAATTTTGGTGCAACCCGAATCGGGTAAAGAGTTTGTCATTTATAGTGACGCATCCCTACTCGGGTTGGGTTGCGTATTGATGCAAGAAGGTCGAGTTGTGGCCTATGCGTCGAGACAATTGAAGCCACACGAGAGAAATTATCCGACCCATGATCTCGAACTAGCCGCCATTGTGTTTGCATTGAAAATATGGCGACATTATTTGTTTGGTGAGAAGTGCCATGTGTTTTCGGATCACAAAAGTCTCAAATATTTGATGACTCAACGAGACTTGAATCTGCGACAAAGACGTTGGCTTGAGTTGTTGAAAGATTACGAACTTGTCATTGATTACCACCCGGGAAAGGCTAATGTGGTTGCGGACGCCTTAAGCCGGAAATCACTGTTTGCTTTGCGAGCGATGAATGTACACTTGTCTGTTCTACCTGACAATGTGTTAGTAGCTGAATTAAAAGCCAAACCATTATTGACTCATCAAATTCTTGAAGCTCAGGAAGTCGATGATGAATTGGTTGCAAAACGAGCTGAGTGTGTTCCGAACAAGGAATCGGAGTTTCAGATTGATGATGATGGTTTTTTGAGGTTTAGAAGTCGTTTGTGTGTTCCAAGGAATTCGGAACTCATTCTGATGATTCTGAACGAAGCCCATTGTAGCCGAATGTCAATTCACCCGGGAGCACGAAAATGTACAACGACTTGAAACGTCAGTTTTGGTGGCATGGTATGAAACGAGACATCTCCGACTTTGTTTCGAGATGTTTAATATGTCAACAAGTGAAAGCGGAACATCAAGTGCCTTCAGGGTTACTTCAGCCGATCATGATACCCGAGTGGAAATGGGACCGAGTCACAATGGACTTTGTGTCCGGACTGCCATTGTCCGCAAGTAAGAAGGATGCGATTTGGGTTGTTGTTGATAGGCTGACTAAGTCGGCTCACTTTATTCCCGTGCGTACGGATCTTTCATTGGATAAACTAGCCGAATTGTATGTCTCTCAGATTGTGAGATTACATGGAGTACCTATTTCTATCGTGTCGGATAGAGATCCGAGATTCACCTCACGATTTTGGAAGAAATTGCAAGAAGCTTTGGGTACCAAGCTGCATTTTAGCACCGCTTTTCACCCCCAAATCGATGGTCAATCCGAGCGGATAATTCAGATACTTGAGGATATGTTGAGATGTTGCATCCTCGAGTTCAGTAGTTCATGGGAACGGTATTTACCTTTGATTGAATTCGCTTACAACAATAGTTTTCAATCAAGTATTAAGATGGCACCTTATGAGGCTTTGTACGGTCGTAAATGCCGTACGCCATTGTTTTGGACCGAGCTTGGTGAAAGTAAAATTTTCGGAGTTGATTTGATTAAAGATGCCGAACAAAAAGTAAAGGTAATCCGCGAGAGTCTGAAGGTAGCCACAGATCGTCAAAAATCGTATGCGGATTTAAAACGAAAGGACATTGAATATCAGTGGGAGATAAAGTGTTTCTTAAAGTGTCACCTTGGAAGAAGGTACTCAGATTTGGCCGTAAAGGCAAGTTGAGCCCGAGATTCATTGGGCCGTACGAAATTTCCGAACGAGTGGGGCCGGTTGCATATAGATTGATTATGCCCCCTGAACTGAAAGGATGCACGATGTCTTCCATGTTTCAATGCTTCGACGTTATAGATCCGATCCGTCACATGTGATTAATCCCTCAGAAGTTGAAATTCAATCTGACTTGAGCTATGAAGAAGAACCGATTCGTATCCTAGCTCGTGAAGTGAAAGAGTTGCGAAATAAAAGGGTTCCGTTGGTTAAGGTGTTGTGGCTCAAACACGGGATCGAGGAAGCAACCTGGGAACCCGAGAGCTCGATGAAAGAACGATATCCAAACCTATTTACCGGTAAGATTTTCGAGGACGAAAATTTCTTAAGTGAGGGAGAGTTGTGACAGCCCAAAATTGACCCAGTCGGGAAGTGGTTTCGGGACGCTAACGAGTCACGAAAGGTTTGAATGTGATGTTTATTGGTCTAGAATATGTAATCATGAATGTGTGAAAATTTCAAGCTTCGATTTAGTCGATTGCATGTGAATTTAGTCAATAGGACTTATATGAGAAAATTTTAAAATGTGATAGGTCAATGCATGAGGACCTATTAGTGCATGTGGAAGAAAAAGGGGACTTGCATGTCAAATTCCCCCTCCCTAATATGTAGTGGCCGGCCATGCTATGGTGGAAACATGTCACCAACATGTTGTGTTAG